>NC_091517.1:6062500-6267430 GCF_041682495.2 Bombus fervidus | reverse complement strand
CCGTGTGCACTGTGTTCTGCGCGTTAAAGGCAGTGATTTGGGCGTTTAAAACGTCGAAATATCTCCGACGGACGGAAATTACGGTCATTTTTCGCCTAACTGGACGAATGATCGAGTTTTGCGAGTTGTTGGGCTTGTTTCGAAGATTGATACAGCGTGCACTGTGCTCTGCGCGTAAAATGCAGTAATTTGGGCGTTTAAACGTCGAAATATCTCCGACGGGACGGAAATTACGGTCATTTTTCGCCTAACTGGACGAATGATCGAGTTTTGCGAGTTGTTGGGCTTGTTTCGAAGATTGATACAGCGTGCACTGTGTTCTGCGCGTCAAATGCAGTAATTTGGGCGCTTAAACGGCGAAATATCTCCAACGGGAAGGAAATTACGGTCATTTCTCGTCGATATCGACGAATGATCAAGTTTTAGGAGTTGTTGGGATTTTCTCGACGCTCGAGACAGCGCACACCTGTGTTCTGCGCGTCAAATGCAGTAATTTGGGCGTTTAAACGTCGAAATACCTCCAACGGGACGGAAATTACGGCCACTTTTCGTCGAAATCGACGAATGATCGAGTTTTGCGAGTTGTTGGGCCTGTTTCGAAGCTTGATACAGCGTGCACTGTGTTCTGCGCGTAAAATGCAGTAATTTGGGCGTTTAAACGTCGAAATATCTCCAACGGGAAGGAAATTACGGTCATTTTTCGTCGAAATCGACGAATTATCGAGTTTTGCGTGTTGTTGGGCTTCTTCCGACGCTCGATACAGCGTGCACTGTGTTCTGCGCGTAAAATGCAGTAATTTGGGCGCTTGAACGTCGAAATATCTCCAACGGGACGGAAATTACGGTCATTTTTCGTCGAAATCGACGAATGATCGAGTTTTGCGTGTTGTTGGGCTTCTTCCGACGCTCGATACAGCGCACACTGTGTTCTGCGCGTCAAATGCAGTAATTTGGGCGTTTAAACGTCGAAATACCTCCAACGGGACGGAAATTACGGCCACTTTCGTCGAAATCGACGAATGATCGAGTTTTGCGAGTTGTTGGGCCTGTTTCGAAGCTTGATACAGCGTGCACTGTGTTCTGCGCGTAAAATGCAGTAATTTGGGCGTTTAAACGTCGAAATATCTCCAACGGGAAGGAAATTACGGTCATTTTTCGTCGAAATCGACGAATTATCGAGTTTTGCGTGTTGTTGGGCTTCTTCCGACGCTCGATACAGCGTGCACTGTGTTCTGCGCGTAAAATGCAGTAATTTGGGCGTTTAAACGTCGAAATATCTCCGACGGGACGGAAATTACGGTCATTTTTCGCCTAACTGGACGAATGATCGAGTTTTGCGAGTTGTTGGGCTTGTTTCGAAGATTGATACAGCGTGCACTGTGCTCTGCGCGTAAAATGCAGTAATTTGGGCGTTTAAACGTCGAAATATCTCCGACGGGACGGAAATTACGGTCATTTTTCGCCTAACTGGACGAATGATCGAGTTTTGCGAGTTGTTGGGCTTGTTTCGAAGATTGATACAGCGTGCACTGTGTTCTGCGCGTCAAATGCAGTAATTTGGGCGCTTAAACGGCGAAATATCTCCAACGGGAAGGAAATTACGGTCATTTCTCGTCGATATCGACGAATGATCAAGTTTTAGGAGTTGTTGGGATTTTCTCGACGCTCGAGACAGCGCACACTGTGTTCTGCGCGTCAAATGCAGTAATTTGGGCGTTTAAACGTCGAAATACCTCCAACGGGACGGAAATTACGGCCACTTTTCGTCGAAATCGACGAATGATCGAGTTTTGCGAGTTGTTGGGCCTGTTTCGAAGCTTGATACAGCGTGCACTGTGTTCTGCGCGTAAAATGCAGTAATTTGGGCGTTTAAACGTCGAAATATCTCCAACGGGAAGGAAATTACGGTCATTTTTCGTCGAAATCGACGAATTATCGAGTTTTGCGTGTTGTTGGGCTTCTTCCGACGCTCGATACAGCGTGCACTGTGTTCTGCGCGTAAAATGCAGTAATTTGGGCGCTTGAACGTCGAAATATCTCCAACGGGACGGAAATTACGGTCATTTTTCGTCGAAATCGACGAATGATCGAGTTTTGCGTGTTGTTGGGCTTCT
Source organism: Bombus fervidus (assembly GCF_041682495.2). Classification (NCBI taxonomy): domain Eukaryota; kingdom Metazoa; phylum Arthropoda; class Insecta; order Hymenoptera; family Apidae; genus Bombus; species Bombus fervidus. Next base: position 6,265,316 of record NC_091517.1, on the reverse strand, counting down.
TCCGACGCTCGATACAGCGCGCACTGTGTTCTGCGCGTAAAATGCAGTAATTTGGGCGCTTAAACGTCGAAATATCCCCAACGGGACGGAAATTACGGTCATTTTTCGTCGAAATCGACGAATGATCGAGTTTTGCGAGTTGTTGGGCTTGTTTCGAAGCTTGATACAGAGTGCACTGTGTTCTGCGCGTAAAATGCAGTAATTTGGGCGCTTAAACGTCGAAATATCTCCAACGGGAAGGAAATTACGGTCATTTTTCGTCCAAATCGACGAATGATCGAGTTTTGCGAGTTGTTGGGCTTGTTTCGAAACTTTACACAGCGTGCACTGTGTTCTGCGCGTAAAGTGCAGTAATTTGGGCGCTTAAACGTCGAAATATCTCCAACGGGACGGAAATTTCGGTCATTTTCCGTCGAATTCGACGAATGATCGAGTTTTGCGAGTTGTTGGGCTTCTTCCGACGCTCGATACAGCGTGCAGAACACAGTGCACACGGTATCAAGAGTACAGACAAGCCCAAAAACTCGCAAAACTCGATCATTTGTCGATTTCGACGAAAAATGACCGTAATTTCCTTCCCGTTGGAGATATTTCGACGTTTAAGCGCCCAAATTACTGCATTTTACGCGCAGAGCACAGTGCACGCTGTATCAATCTTCGAAACAAGCCCAACAACTCGCAAAACTCGATCATTCGTCGATTTCGACGAAAAATGGCCGTAATTTCCGTCCCGTTGGAGGTATTTCGACGTTTAAACGCCCAAATTACTGCATTTGACGCGCAGAACACAGTGTGCGCTGTCTCAAGCGTCGAGAAAATCCCAACAACTCCTAAAACTCGATCATTCGTCGATATCGACGAAAAATGACCGTAATTTCCTTCCCGTTGGAGATATTTCGACGTTTAAGCGCCCAAATTACTGCATTTGACGCGTAGAACACAGTGCACACGGTATCAAGAGTACAGAAAATCCCAACAACTCCTAAAACTCGATCATTCGTCGATATCGACGAAAATGACCGTAATTTCCTTCCCGTTGGAGATATTTCGACGTTTAAAACGCCCAAATTACTGCATTTTACGCGCAGAACACAGTGCACGCTGTATCGAGCGTCGGAAGAAGCCCAACAACTCGCAAAACTCGATCATTCGTCGATTTCGTCGAAAAATGACCGTAATTTCCGTCCCGTTGGAGATATTTCGACGTTTATGCGCCCAAATTACTGCATTTTACGCGCAGAACACAGTGCACCCTGTATCAAGCTTCGAAACAAGCCCAACAACTCGCAAAACTCGATCATTCGTCGATTTGGACGAAAAATGACCGTAATTTCCTTCCCGTTGGAGATATTTCGACGTTTAAGCGCCCAAATTACTGCATTTTACGCGCAGAACACAGTGCACGCTGTATCAAGCTTCGAAACAAGCCCAACAACTCGCAAAACTCGATCATTCGTCGATTTCGACGAAAAATGACCGTAATTTCCGTCCCGTTGGAGATATTTCGACGTTTAAGCGCCCAGATTACTGCATTTTACGCGCAGAACACAGTGCACGCTGTATCGAGCGTCGGAAGAAGCCCAACAACTCGCAAAACTCGATCATTCGTCGATTTCGTCGAAAAAGGACCGCAATTTCCTTCCCGTTGGAGATATTTCGACGTTTAAACGCCCAAATTACTGCAATTTACGCGCAGAACACAGTGCACGCTGTATCGAGCGTCGGAAGAAGCCCAACAACTCGCAAAAGTCGATCATTCGTCGAATTCGACGGAAAATGACCGAAATTTCCGTCCCGTTGGAGATATTTCGACGTTTAAGCGCCCATATTACTGCATTTTACGCGCAGAACACAGTGCACGCTGTATCGAGCGTCGAGAAAATCCCAACAACTCGCAAAACTCGATCATTCGTCGATTTCGACGAAAAATGAGCATAATTTCCTTCCCGTTGGAGATATTTCGACGTTTAAACGCCCAAATTACTGCAATTTACGCGCAGAACAGAGTGCACGCTGTATCGAGCGTCCGAAGAAGCCCAACAACTCGCAAGACTCGATCTTTCGTCGATTTCGTCGAAAAATGACCGTAATTTCCGTCCCGTTGGAGATATTTCGACGTTTAAGCGCCCAAATTACTGCATTTTACGCGCAGAACACAGTGCACGCTGTATCGAGCGTCGGAAGAAGCCCAACAACTCGCAAAACTCGATCATTCGTCGATTTCGTCGAAAAATGACCGTAATTTCCGTCCCGTTGGAGATATTTCGACGTTTAAGCGCCCAGATTACTGCATTTTACGCGCAGAACGCAGTGCACGCTGTATCGAGCGTCGGAAGAAGCCCAACAACTCGCAAAACGCGATCATTCGTCGAATTCGACGGCAAATGACCGAAATTTCCGTCCCGTTGGAGATATTTCGACGTTTAAGCGCCCAAATTACTGCATTTTACGCGCAGAACACAGTGCACGCTGTATCAAGCTTCGAAACAAGCCCAACAACTCGCAAAACTCGATCATTCGTCGATTTCGACGAAAAATGGCCGTAATTTCCGTCCCGTTGGAGGTATTTCGACGTTTAAACGCCCAAATTACTGCATTTGACGCGCAGAACACAGTGTGCGCTGTCTCGAGCGTCGAGAAAATCCCAACAACTCCTAAAACTCGATCATTCGTCGATATCGACGAAAAATGACCGTAATTTCCGTCCCGTTGGAGATATTTCGACGTTCAAGCGCCCAAATTACTGCATTTTACGCGCAGAACACAGTGCACGCTGTATCGAGCGTCGAGAAAATCCCAACAACTCGCAAAACTCGATCATTCGTCGATTTCGACGAAAAATGACCGTAATTTCCTTCCCGTTGGAGATATTTCGACGTTTTAAACGCCCAAATTACTGCATTTTACGCGCAGAACACAGTGCACGCTGTATCGAGCGTCGGAAGAAGCCCAACAACTCGCAAAAGTCGATCATTCGTCGAATTCGACGGAAAATGACCGAAATTTCCGTCCCGTTGGAGATATTTCGACGTTTAAGCGCCCAAATTACTGCATTTTACGCGCAGAACACAGTGCACGCTGTGTAAAGTTTCGAAACAAGCCCAACAACTCGCAAAACTCGATCATTCGTCGATTTGGACGAAAAATGACCGTAATTTCCTTCCCGTTGGAGATATTTCGACGTTTAAGCGCCCAAATTACTGCATTTTACGCGCAGAACACAGTGCACGCTGTATCAAGCTTCGAAACAAGCCCAACAACTCGCAAAACTCGATCATTCGTCGATTTCGACGAAAAATGACCGTAATTTCCGTCCCGTTGGAGATATTTCGACGTTTAAGCGCCCAGATTACTGCATTTTACGCGCAGAACACAGTGCACGCTGTATCGAGCGTCGGAAGAAGCCCAACAACTCGCAAAACTCGATCATTCGTCGATTTCGTCGAAAAAGGACCGCAATTTCCTTCCCGTTGGAGATATTTCGACGTTTAAACGCCCAAATTACTGCAATTTACGCGCAGAACACAGTGCACGCTGTATCGAGCGTCGGAAGAAGCCCAACAACTCGCAAAAGTCGATCATTCGTCGAATTCGACGGAAAATGACCGAAATTTCCGTCCCGTTGGAGATATTTCGACGTTTAAACGCCCAAATTACTGCAATTTACGCGCAGAACAGAGTGCACGCTGTATCGAGCGTCCGAAGAAGCCCAACAACTCGCAAGACTCGATTTTTCGTCGATTTCGTCGAAAAATGACCGTAATTTCCGTCCCGTTGGAGATATTTCGACGTTTAAGCGCCCAAATTACTGCATTTTACGCGCAGAACACAGTGCACGCTGTATCGAGCGTCGGAAGAAGCCCAACAACTCGCAAAACTCGATCATTCGTCGATTTCGTCGAAAAATGACCGTAATTTCCGTCCCGTTGGAGATATTTCGACGTTTAAGCGCCCAGATTACTGCATTTTACGCGCAGAACACAGTGCACGCTGTATCGAGCGTCGGAAGAAGCCCAACAACTCGCAAAACGCGATCATTCGTCGAATTCGACGGCAAATGACCGAAATTTCCGTCCCGTTGGAGATATTTCGACGTTTAAGCGCCCAAATTACTGCCTTTTACGCGCAGAACACAGTGCACGCTGTATCAAGCTTCGAAACAAGCCCAACAACTCGCAAAACTCGATCATTCGTCGATTTCGACGAAAAATGCCGTAATTTCCGTCCCGTTGGAGGTATTTCGACGTTTAAACGCCCAAATTACTGCATTTGACGCGCAGAACACAGTGTGCGCTGTCTCGAGCGTCGAGAAAATCCCAACAACTCCTAAAACTCGATCATTCGTCGATATCGACGAAAAATGACCGTAATTTCCTTCCCGTTGGAGATATTTCGACGTTTAAGCGCCCAAATTACTGCATTTGACGCGCAGAACACAGTGCACGCTGTATCGAGCGTCGGAAGAAGCCCAACAACTCGCAAAACTCGATCATTCGTCGAATTCGACGGAAAATGACCGTAATTTCCGTCCCGTTGGAGATATTTCGACGTTTATGCGCCCAAATTACTGCATTTTACGCGCAGAACACAGTGCACCCTGTATCAAGCTTCGAAACAAGCCCAACAACTCGCAAAACTCGATCATCCGTCGATTTCGACGAAAAATGACCGTAATTTCCGCCCCGTTGGAGATATTTCGACGTTTAAGCGCCCAAATTACTGCATTTTACGCGCAGAACACAGTGCACGCTGTATCGAGCGTCGGAAGAAGCCCAACAACTCGCAAAACTCGATCATTCGTCGATTTCGTCGAAAAATGACCGTAATTTCCTTCCCGTTGGAGATATTTCGACGTTTAAACGCCCAAATTACTGCATTTTACGCGCAGAACACAGTGCACGCTGTATCGAGCGTCGGAAGAAGCCCAACAACTCGCAAAACTCGATCATTCGTCGAATTCGACGGAAAATGACCGTAATTTCCGTCCCGTTGGAGATATTTCGACGTTTATGCGCCCAAATTACTGCATTTTACGCGCAGAACACAGTGCACCCTGTATCAAGCTTCGAAACAAGCCCAACAACTCGCAAAACTCGATCATCCGTCGATTTCGACGAAAAATGACCGTAATTTCCGCCCCGTTGGAGATATTTCGACGTTTAAGCGCCCAAATTACTGCATTTTACGCGCAGAACACAGTGCACGCTGTATCGAGCGTCGGAAGAAGCCCAACAACTCGCAAACTCGATCATTCGTCGATTTCGTCGAAAAAGGACCGCAATTTCCTTCCCGTTGGAGATATTTCGACGTTTAAACGCCCAAATTACTGCATTTTACGCGCAGAACACAGTGCACGCTGTATCGAGCGTCGGAAGAAGCCCAACAACTCGCAAAACTCGATCATTCGTCGAATTCGACGGAAAGTGACCGTAATTTCCGTCCCGTTGGAGATATTTCGACGTTTATGCGCCCAAATTACTGCATTTTACGCGCAGAACACAGTGCACCCTGTATCAAGCTTCGAAACAAGCCCAACAACTCGCAAAACTCGATCATCCGTCGATTTCGACGAAAAATGACCGTAATTTCCGTCCCGTTGGAGATATTTCGACGTTCAAGCGCCCAAATTACTGCATTTTACGCGCAGAGCACAGTGCACGCTGTATCGAGCGTCGAGAAAATCCCAACTACTCGCAAAACTCGATCATTCGTCGATTTCGACGAAAAATGACCGTAATTTCCTTCCCGTTGGAGATATTTCGACGTTTAAACGCCCAAATTACTGCATTTTACGCGCAGAACACAGTGCACGCTGTATCGAGCGTCGGAAGAAGCCCAACAACTCGCAAAAGTCGATCATTCGTCGAATTCGACGGAAAATGACCGAAATTTCCGTCCCGTTGGAGATATTTCGACGTTTAAGCGCCCAAATTACTGCATTTTACGCGCAGAACACAGTGCACGCTGTGTAAAGTTTCGAAACAAGCCCAACAACTCGCAAAACTCGATCATTCGTCGATTTGGACGAAAAATGACCGTAACTTCCTTCCCGTTGGAGATATTTCGACGTTTAAGCGCCCAAATTACTGCATTTTACGCGCAGAACAGAGTGCACGCTGTATCAAGCTTCGAAACAAGCCCAACAACTCGCAAAACTCGATCATTCGTCGATTTCGACGAAAAATGACCGTAATTTCCGTCCCGTTGCAGATATTTCGACGTTTAAGCGCCCAGATTACTGCATTTTACGCGCAGAACACAGTGCACGCTGTATCGAGCGTCGGAAGAAGCCCAACAACTCGCAAAACTCGATCATTCGTCGAATTCGACGGAAAATGACCGAAATTTCCGTCCCGTTGGAGATATTTCGACGTTTAAGCGCCCAAATTACTGCATTTTACGCGCAGAACACAGTGCACGCTGTATCGAGCGTCGGAAGAAGCCCAACAACCCGCAAAACTCGATCATTCGTCGATTTCGACGAAAAATGACCGTAATTTCCTTCCCGTTGGAGATATTTCGACGTTTAAACGCCCAAATTACTGCATTTTACGCGCAGAACAGAGTGCACGCTGTATCGAGCGTCCGAAGAAGCCCAACAACTCGCAAGACTCGATCTTTCGTCGATTTCGTCGAAAAATGACCGTAATTTCCGTCCCGTTGGAGATATTTCGACGTTTAAGCGCCCAAATTACTGCATTTTACGCGCAGAACACAGTGCACGCTGTATCGAGCGTCGGAAGAAGCCCAACAACTCGCAAAACTCGATCATTCGTCGATTTCGTCGAAAAATGACCGTAATTTCCGTCCCGTTGGAGATATTTCGACGTTTAAGCGCCCAAATTACTGCATTTTACGCGCAGAACACAGTGCACGCTGTATCGAGCGTCGGAAGAAGCCCAACAACTCGCAAAACTCGATCATTCGTCGATTTCGTCGAAAAATGACCGTAATTTCCGTCCCGTTGGAGATATTTCGACGTTTAAGCGCCCAAATTACTGCATTTTACGCGCAGAACACAGTGCACGCTGTATCGAGCGTCGGAAGAAGCCCAACAACTCGCAAAACTCGATCATTCGTCGATTTCGTCGAAAAAGGACCGCAATTTCCTTCCCGTTGGAGATATTTCGACGTTTAAACGCCCAAATTACTGCATTTTACGCGCAGAACACAGTGCACGCTGTATCGAGCGTCGGAAGAAGCCCAACAACTCGCAAAACTCGATCATTCGTCGAATTCGACGGAAAAAATTTCCGTCCCGTTGGAGATATTTCGACGTTTATGCGCCAAATTACTGCATTTTACGCGCAGAACACAGTGCACCCTGTATCAAGCTTCGAAACAAGCCCAACAACTCGCAAAACTCGATCATCCGTCGATTTCGACGAAAAATGACCGTAATTTCCGTCCCGTTGGAGATATTTCGACGTTCAAGCGCCCAAATTACTGCATTTTACGCGCAGAACACAGTGCACGCTGTATCAAGCTTCGAAACAAGCCCAACAACTCGCAAAACTCGATCATTCGTCGATTTCGACGAAAAATGACCGTAATTTCCGTCTCGTTGGAGATATTTCGTCGTTTAAACGCCCAAATTACTGCAATTTACGCGCAGAACACAGTGCACGCTGTATCGAGCGTCGGAAGAAGCCCAACAACTCGCAAAAGTCGATCATTCGTCGATTTCGTCGAAAAAGGACCGCAATTTCCTTCCCGTTGGAGATATTTCGACGTTTAAACGCCCAAATTACTGCAATTTACGCGCAGAACACAGTGCACGCTGTATCGAGCGTCGGAAGAAGCCCAACAACTCGCAAAAGTCGATCATTCGTCGAATTCGACGGAAAATGACCGAAATTTCCGTCCCGTTGGAGATATTTCGACGTTTAAGCGCCCATATTACTGCATTTTACGCGCAGAACACAGTGCACGCTGTATCGAGCGTCGGAAGAAGCCCAACAACTCCAAAAACTCGATCATTCGTCGATTTCGTCGAAAAAGGACCGCAATTTCCGTCCCGTTGGAGATATTTCGACGTTTAAGCGCCCAGATTACTGCATTTTACGCGCAGAACACAGTGCACGCTGTATCGAGCGTCGGAAGAAGCCCAAAAACTCGCAAAACTCGATCATTCGTCGATTTCGACGAAAAATGACCGAAATTTCCGTCCCGTTGGAGATATTTCGACGTTTAAACGCCCTAATTACTGCATTTGACGCACAGAACACAGTACACACGGTATCAAGAGTACAGACAAGCCCAAAAACTTGCAAAACTCGATCATTCGTCGATTTCGACGAAAAAAGACCGTAATTTCCTTCCCGTTGGAGATATTTCGACGTTTATACGCCCAAATTACTGCATTTTACGCGCAGAACACAGTGCGCGCTGTCTCAAGCGTACAGAGAAGACCAAAAACTCGCAAAACTCGATCATTCGTCGAATTCGACGGCAAATGACCGAAATTTCCGTCCCGTTGGAGATATTTCGACGTTTAAAACGCCCAAATTACTGCAATTTACGCGCAGAACACAGTGCACGCTGTATCGAGCGTCGGGGGGAAGAAGCCCAACAACTCGCAAAAGTCGATCATTCGTCGAATTCGACGGAAAATGACCGAAATTTCCGTCCCGTTGGAGATATTTCGACGTTTAAGCGCCCATATTACTGCATTTTACGCGCAGAACACAGTGCACGCTGTATCGAGCGTCGGAAGAAGCCCAACAACTCCAAAAACTCGATCATTCGTCGATTTCGTCGAAAAAGGACCGCAATTTCCTTCCCGTTGGAGATATTTCGACGTTTCAACGCCCAAATTACTGCATTTTACGCGCAGAACACAGTGCACGCTGTATCGAGCGTCGGAAGAAGCCCAACAACTCGCAAAAACTCGATCATTCGTCGAATTCGACGGAAAATGACCGAAATTTCCGTCCCGTTTTAGATATTTCGACGTTTAAGCGCCCAAATTACTGCATTTTACGCGCAGAACACAGTGCACGCTGTATAAAGCTTCGAAACAAGCCCAAAAACTCGCAAAACTCGATCATTCGTCGATTTCGACGAAAAATGACCCGAAATTTCCGTCCCGTTGGAGATATTTCGACGTTTAAACGCCCTAATTACTGCATTTGACGCACAGAACACAGTACACACGGTATCAAGAGTACAGACAAGCCCAAAAACTTGCAAAACTCGATCATTCGTCGATTTCGACGAAAAAAGACCGTAATTTCCTTCCCGTTGGAGATATTTCGACGTTTATACGCCCAAATTACTGCATTTTACGCGCAGAACACAGTGCGCGCTGTCTCAAGCGTACAGAGAAGACCAAAAACTCGCAAAACTCGATCATTCGTCGAATTCGACGGCAAATGACCGAAATTTCCGTCCCGTTGGAGATATTTCGACGTTCAAGCGCCCAAATTACTGCATTTGACGCGCAGAACACAGTGTGCGCTGTCTCGAGCGTCGAGAAAATCCCAACAACTCCTAAAACTCGATCATTCGTCGATATCGACGAAAAATGACCGTAATTTCCTTCCCGTTGGAGATATTTCGACGTTTAAGCGCCCAAATTACTGCATTTGACGCGTAGAACACAGTGCACGCTGTATCGAGCGTCGGAAGAAGCCCAACTACTCGCAAAACGCGATCATTCGTCGAATTCGACGGCAAATGACCGAAATTTCCGTCCCGTTGGAGATATTTCGACGTTTATGCGCCCAAATTACTGCATTTTACGCGCAGAACACAGTGCACCCTGTATCAAGCTTCGAAACAAGCCCAACAACTCGCAAAACTCGATCATCCGTCGATTTCGACGAAAAATGACCGTAATTTCCGTCCCGTTGGAGATATTTCGACGTTCAAGCGCCCAAATTACTGCATTTTACGCGCAGAACACAGTGCACGCTGTATCAAGCTTCGAAACAAGCCCAACAACTCGCAAAACTCGATCATTCGTCGATTTCGACGAAAAATGACCGTAATTTCCGTCTCGTTGGAGATATTTCGTCGTTTAAACGCCCAAATTACTGCAATTTACGCGCAGAACACAGTGCACGCTGTATCGAGCGTCGGAAGAAGCCCAACAACTCGCAAAAGTCGATCATTCGTCGATTTCGTCGAAAAAGGACCGCAATTTCCTTCCCGTTGGAGATATTTCGACGTTTAAACGCCCAAATTACTGCAATTTACGCGCAGAACACAGTGCACGCTGTATCGAGCGTCGGAAGAAGCCCAACAACTCGCAAAAGTCGATCATTCGTCGAATTCGACGGAAAATGACCGAAATTTCCGTCCCGTTGGAGATATTTCGACGTTTAAGCGCCCATATTACTGCATTTTACGCGCAGAACACAGTGCACGCTGTATCGAGCGTCGGAAGAAGCCCAACAACTCCAAAAACTCGATCATTCGTCGATTTCGTCGAAAAAGGACCGCAATTTCCGTCCCGTTGGAGATATTTCGACGTTTAAGCGCCCAGATTACTGCATTTTACGCGCAGAACACAGTGCACGCTGTATCGAGCGTCGGAAGAAGCCCAAAAACTCGCAAAACTCGATCATTCGTCGATTTCGACGAAAAATGACCGAAATTTCCGTCCCGTTGGAGATATTTCGACGTTTAAACGCCCTAATTACTGCATTTGACGCACAGAACACAGTACACACGGTATCAAGAGTACAGACAAGCCCAAAAACTTGCAAAACTCGATCATTCGTCGATTTCGACGAAAAAAGACCGTAATTTCCTTCCCGTTGGAGATATTTCGACGTTTATACGCCCAAATTACTGCATTTTACGCGCAGAACACAGTGCGCGCTGTCTCAAGCGTACAGAGAAGACCAAAAACTCGCAAAACTCGATCATTCGTCGAATTCGACGGCAAATGACCGAAATTTCCGTCCCGTTGGAGATATTTCGACGTTTAAACGCCCAAATTACTGCAATTTACGCGCAGAACACAGTGCACGCTGTATCGAGCGTCGGAAGAAGCCCAACAACTCGCAAAAGTCGATCATTCGTCGAATTCGACGGAAAATGACCGAAATTTCCGTCCCGTTGGAGATATTTCGACGTTTAAGCGCCCATATTACTGCATTTTACGCGCAGAACACAGTGCACGCTGTATCGAGCGTCGGAAGAAGCCCAACAACTCCAAAAACTCGATCATTCGTCGATTTCGTCGAAAAAGGACCGCAATTTCCTTCCCGTTGGAGATATTTCGACGTTTCAACGCCCAAATTACTGCATTTTACGCGCAGAACACAGTGCACGCTGTATCGAGCGTCGGAAGAAGCCCAACAACTCGCAAAACTCGATCATTCGTCGAATTCGACGGAAAATGACCGAAATTTCCGTCCCGTTTTAGATATTTCGACGTTTAAGCGCCCAAATTACTGCATTTTACGCGCAGAACACAGTGCACGCTGTATAAAGCTTCGAAACAAGCCCAAAAACTCGCAAAACTCGATCATTCGTCGATTTCGACGAAAAATGACCGAAATTTCCGTCCGTTGGAGATATTTCGACGTTTAAACGCCCTAATTACTGCATTTGACGCACAGAACACAGTACACACGGTATCAAGAGTACAGACAAGCCCAAAAACTTGCAAAACTCGATCATTCGTCGATTTCGACGAAAAAAGACCGTAATTTCCTTCCCGTTGGAGATATTTCGACGTTTATACGCCCAAATTACTGCATTTTACGCGCAGAACACAGTGCGCGCTGTCTCAAGCGTACAGAGAAGACCAAAAACTCGCAAAACTCGATCATTCGTCGAATTCGACGGCAAATGACCGAAATTTCCGTCCCGTTGGAGATATTTCGACGTTCAAGCGCCCAAATTACTGCATTTGACGCGCAGAACACAGTGTGCGCTGTCTCGAGCGTCGAGAAAATCCCAACAACTCCTAAAACTCGATCATTCGTCGATATCGACGAAAAATGACCGTAATTTCCTTCCCGTTGGAGATATTTCGACGTTTAAGCGCCCAAATTACTGCATTTGACGCGTAGAACACAGTGCACACGGTATCAAGAGTACAGATAAGCCCAAAAACTCGCAAAACTCGATCATCCGTCGATTTCGACGAAAAATGACCGTAATTTCCGTCCCGTTGGAGATATTTCGACGTTCAAGCGCCCAAATTACTGCATTTTACGCGCAGAACACAGTGCACGCTGTATCAAGCTTCGCAACAAGCCCAACAACTCGCAAAACTCGATCATTCGTCGAATTCGACGGAAAATGACCGTAATTTCCGTCCCGTTGGAGATATTTCGACGTTTATGCGCCCAAATTACTGCATTTTACGCGCAGAACACAGTGCACCCTGTATCAAGCTTCGAAACAAGCCCAACAACTCGCAAAACTCGATCATCCGTCGATTTCGACGAAAAATGACCGTAATTTCCGTCCCGTTGGAGATATTTCGACGTTCAAGCGCCCAAATTACTGCATTTTACGCGCAGAACACAGTGCACCCTGTATCAAGCTTCGAAACAAGCCCAACAACTCGCAAAACTCGATCATCCGTCGATTTCGACGAAAATGACCGTAATTTCCTTCCCGTTGGAGATATTTCGACGTTTAAACGCCCAAATTACTGCAATTTACGCGCAGAACACAGTGCACGCTGTATCGAGCGTCGGAAGAAGCCCAACAACTCGCAAAAGTCGATCATTCGTCGAATTCGACGGAAAATGACCGAAATTTCCGGTCCCGTTGGAGATATTTCGACGTTTAAACGCCCTAATTACTGCATTTGACGCACAGAACACAGTACACACGGTATCAAGAGTACAGACAAGCCCAAAAACTTGCAAAACTCGATCATTCGTCGATTTCGACGAAAAAAGACCGTAATTTCCTTCCCGTTGGAGATATTTCGACGTTTATACGCCCAAATTACTCCATTTTACGCGCAGAACACAGTGCGCGCTGTCTCAAGCGTACAGAGAAGACCAAAAACTCGCAAAACTCGATCATTCGTCGAATTCGACGGCAAATGACCGAAATTTCCGTCCCGTTGGAGATATTTCGACGTTTAAGCGCCCAAATTACTGCATTTTACGCGCAGAACACAGTGCACGCTGTATCAAGCTTCGAAACAAGCCCAACAACTCGCAAAACTCGATCATTCGTCGATTTCGACGAAAAATGGCCGTAATTTCCGTCCCGTTGGAGGTATTTCGACGTTTAAACGCCCAAATTACTGCATTTGACGCGCAGAACACAGTGTGCGCTGTCTCGAGCGTCGAGAAAATCCCAACAACTCCTAAAACTCGATCATTCGTCGATATCGACGAAAAATGACCGTAATTTCCTTCCCGTTGGAGATATTTCGACGTGTAAGCGCCCAAATTACTGCATTTGACGCGTAGAACACAGTGCACCCTGTATCAAGCTTCGAAACAAGCCCAAAAACTCGCAAAACTCGATCATTCGTCGATTTCGACGAAAAATGACCGAAATTTCCGTCCCGTTGGAGATATTTCGACGTTTAAACGCCCTAATTACTGCATTTGACGCACAGAACACAGTACACACGGTATCAAGAGTACAGACAAGCCCAAAAACTTGCAAAACTCGATCATTCGTCGATTTCGACGAAAAAAGACCGTAATTTCCTTCCCGTTGGAGATATTTCGACGTTTATACGCCCAAATTACTGCATTTTACGCGCAGAACACAGTGCGCGCTGTCTCAAGCGTACAGAGAAGACCAAAAACTCGCAAAACTCGATCATTCGTCGAATTCGACGGCAAATGACCGAAATTTCCGTCCCGTTGGAGATATTTCGACGTTTAAGCGCCCAAATTACTGCTTTTTACGCGCAGAACAGAGTGCACGCTGTATCAAGCTTCGAAACAAGCCCAACAACTCGCAAAACTCGATCATTCGTCGATTTCGACGAAAAATGGCCATAATTTCCGTCCCGTTGGAGGTATTTCGACGTTTAAACGCCCAAATTACTGCATTTGACGCGCAGAACACAGTGTGCGCTGTCTCGAGCGTCGAGAAAATCCCAACAACTCCTAAAACTCGATCATTCGTCGATATCGACGAAAAATGACCGTAATTTCCTTCCCGTTGGAGATATTTCGACGTTTAAGCGCCCAAATTACTGCATTTGACGCGTAGAACACAGTGCACACGGTATCAAGAGTACAGATAAGCCCAAAAACTCGCAAAACTCGATCATTCGTCGAATTCGACGGAAAATGACCGTAATTGCCGTCCCGTTGGAGATATTTCGACGTTTAAGCGCCCAAATTACTGCATTTTACGCGCAGAACACAGTGCACCCTGTATCAAGCTTCGAAACAAGCCCAACAACTCGCAAAACTCGATCATCCGTCGATTTCGACGGAAAATGACCGTAATTTCCGTCCCGTTGGAGATATTTCGACGTTTATGCGCCCAAATTACTGCATTTTACGCGCAGAACACAGTGCACCCTGTATCAAGCTTCGAAACAAGCCCAACAACTCGCAAAACTCGATCATCCGTCGATTTCGACGAAAAATGACCGTAATTTCCGTCCCGTTGGAGATATTTCGACGTTCAAGCGCCCAAATTACTGCATTTTACGCGCAGAACACAGTGCACGCTGTATCAAGCTTCGAAACAAGCCCAACAACTCGCAAAACTCGATCATCCGTCGATTTCGACGGAAAATGACCGTAATTTCCGTCCCGTTGGAGATATTTCGACGTTTATGCGCCCAAATTACTGCATTTTACGCGCAGAACACAGTGCACCCTGTATCAAGCTTCGAAACAAGCCCAACAACTCGCAAAACTCGATCATCCGTCGATTTCGACGAAAAATGACCGTAATTTCCGTCCCGTTGGAGATATTTCGACGTTCAAGCGCCCAAATTACTGCATTTTACGCGCAGAACATAGTGCACCCTGTATCAAGCTTCGAAACAAGCCCAACAACTCGCAAAACTCGATCATCCGTCGATTTCGACGAAAAATGACCGTAATTTCCTTCCCGTTGGAGATATTTCGACGTTTAAACGCCCAAATTACTGCAATTTACGCGCAGAACACAGTGCACGCTGTATCGAGCGTCGGAAGAAGCCCAACAACTCGCAAAAGTCGATCATTCGTCGAATTCGACGGAAAATGACCGAAATTTCCGTCCCGTTGGAGATATTTCGACGTTTAAACGCCCTAATTACTGCATTTGACGCACAGAACACAGTACACACGGTATCAAGAGTACAGACAAGCCCAAAAACTTGCAAAACTCGATCATTCGTCGATTTCGACGAAAAAAGACCGTAATTTCCTTCCCGTTGGAGATATTTCGACGTTTATACGCCCAAATTACTGCATTTTACGCGCAGAACACAGTGCGCGCTGTCTCAAGCGTACAGAGAAGACCAAAAACTCGCAAAACTCGATCATTCGTCGAATTCGACGGCAAATGACCGAAATTTCCGTCCCGTTGGAGATATTTCGACGTTTAAGCGCCCAAATTACTGCATTTTACGCGCAGAACACAGTGCACGCTGTATCAAGCTTCGAAACAAGCCCAACAACTCGCAAAACTCGATCATTCGTCGATTTCGACGAAAAATGGCCGTAATTTCCGTCCCGTTGGAGGTATTTCGACGTTTAAACGCCCAAATTACTGCATTTGACGCGCAGAACACAGTGTGCGCTGTCTCGAGCGTCGAGAAAATCCCAACAACTCCTAAAACTCGATCATTCGTCGATATCGACGAAAAATGACCGTAATTTCCTTCCCGTTGGAGATATTTCGACGTTTAAGCGCCCAAATTACTGCATTTGACGCGTAGAACACAGTGCACACGGTATCAAGAGTACAGATAAGCCCAAAAACTCGCAAAACTCGATCATTCGTCGATTTCGACGAAAAATGACCGTAATTTCCGTCCCGTTGGAGATATTTCGACGTTTAAGCGCCCAAATTACTGCATTTTACGCGCCGAACACAGTGCACCCTGTATCAAGCTTCGAAACAAGCCCAACAACTCGCAAAACTCGATCATCCGTCGATTTCGACGAAAAATGACCGTAATTTCCGTCCCGTTGGAGATATTTCGACGTTTAAGCGCCCAAATTACTGCATTTTACGCGCAGAACACAGTGCACGCTGTATCGAGCGTCGAGAAAATCCCAACAACACGCAAAACTCGATCATTCGTCGATTTCGACGAAAAATGACCGTAATTTCCGTCCCGTTGGAGATATTTCGACGTTTAAGCGCCCATATTACTGCATTTTACGCGCAGAACACAGTGCACGCTGTATCGAGCGTCGAGAAAATCCCAACAACTCGCAAAACTCGATCATTCGTCGATTTCGACGAAAAATGAGCGTAATTTCCTTCCCGTTGGAGATATTTCGACGTTTAAACGCCCAAATTACTGCAATTTACGCGCAGAACAGAGTGCACGCTGTATCGAGCGTCCGAAGAAGCCCAACAACTCGCAAGACTCGATCTTTCGTCGAATTCGACGGAAAATGACCGTAATTTCCGTCCCGTTGGAGATATTTCGACGTTTATGCGCCCAAATTACTGCATTTTACGCGCAGAACACAGTGCACCCTGTATCAAGCTTCGAAACAAGCCCAACAACTCGCAAAACTCGATCATCCGTCGATTTCGACGAAAAATGACCGTAATTTCCGTCCCGTTGGAGATATTTCGACGTTCAAGCGCCCAAATTACTGCAATTTACGCGCAGAACACAGTGCACGCTGTATCGAGCGTCGGAAGAAGCCCAACAACTCGCAAAAGTCGATCATTCGTCGAATTCGACGGAAAATGACCGAAATTTCCGTCCCGTTGGAGATATTTCGACGTTTAAACGCCCTAATTACTGCATTTGACGCACAGAACACAGTACACACGGTATCAAGAGTACAGACAATCCCAAAAACTTGCAAAACTCGATCATTCGTCGATTTCGACGAAAAAAGACCGTAATTTCCTTCCCGTTGGAGATATTTCGACGTTTATACGCCCAAATTACTGCATTTTACGCGCAGAACACAGTGCGCGCTGTCTCAAGCGTACAGAGAAGACCAAAAACTCGCAAAACTCGATCATTCGTCGAATTCGACGGCAAATGACCGAAATTTCCGTCCCGTTGGAGATATTTCGACGTTTAAGCGCCCAAATTACTGCTTTTTACGCGCAGAACACAGTGCACGCTGTATCAAGCTTCGAAACAAGCCCAACAACTCGCAAAACTCGATCATTCGTCGATTTCGACGAAAAATGGCCGTAATTTCCGTCCCGTTGGAGGTATTTCGACGTTTAAACGCCCAAATTACTGCATTTGACGCGCAGAACACAGTGTGCGCTGTCTCGAGCGTCGAGAAAATCCCAACAACTCCTAAAACTCGATCATTCGTCGATATCGACGAAAAATGACCGTAATTTCCTTCCCGTTGGAGATATTTCGACGTTTAAGCGCCCAAATTACTGCATTTGACGCGTAGAACACAGTGCACACGGTATCAAGAGTACAGATAAGCCCAAAAACTCGCAAAACTCGATCATTCGTCGATTTCGACGAAAAATGACCGTAATTGCCGTCCCGTTGGAGATATTTCGACGTTTAAGCGCCCAAATTACTGCATTTTACGCGCAGAACACAGTGCACCCTGTATCAAGCTTCGAAACAAGCCCAACAACTCGCAAAACTCGATCATCCGTCGATTTCGACGGAAAATGACCGTAATTTCCGTCCCGTTGGAGATATTTCGACGTTTATGCGCCCAAATTACTGCATTTTACGCGCAGAACACAGTGCACCCTGTATCAAGCTTCGAAACAAGCCCAACAACTCGCAAAACTCGATCATCCGTCGATTTCGACGAAAAATGACCGTAATTTCCGTCCCGTTGGAGATATTTCGACGTTCAAGCGCCCAAATTACTGCATTTTACGCGCAGAACACAGTGCACGCTGTATCAAGCTTCGAAACAAGCCCAACAACTCGCAAAACTCGATCATTCGTCGAATTCGACGGAAAATGACCGTAATTTCCGTCCCGTTGGAGATATTTCGACGTTTATGCGCCCAAATTACTGCATTTTACGCGCAGAACACAGTGCACCCTGTATCAAGCTTCGAAACAAGCCCAACAACTCGCAAAACTCGATCATCCGTCGATTTCGACGAAAAATGACCGTAATTTCCGTCCCGTTGGAGATATTTCGACGTTCAAGCGCCCAAATTACTGCATTTTACGCGCAGAACACAGTGCACGCTGTATCGAGCGTCGGAAGAAGCCCAACAACTCGCAAAAGTCGATCATTCGTCGAATTCGACGGAAAATGACCGAAATTTCCGTCCCGTTGGAGATATTTCGACGTTTAAAACGCCCTAATTACTGCATTTGACGCACAGAACACAGTACACACGGTATCAAGAGTACAGACAAGCCCAAAAACTTGCAAAACTCGATCATTCGTCGATTTCGACGAAAAAAGACCGTAATTTCCTTCCCGTTGGAGATATTTCGACGTTTATACGCCCAAATTACTGCATTTTACGCGCAGAACACAGTGCGCGCTGTCTCAAGCGTACAGAGAAGACCAAAAACTCGCAAAACTCGATCATTCGTCGAATTCGACGGCAAATGACCGAAATTTCCGTCCCGTTGGAGATATTTCGACGTTTAAGCGCCCAAATTACTGCATTTTACGCGCAGAACACAGTGCACGCTGTATCAAGCTTCGAAACAAGCCCAACAACTCGCAAAACTCGATCATTCGTCGATTTCGACGAAAAATGGCCGTAATTTCCGTCCCGTTGGAGGTATTTCGACGTTTAAACGCCCAAATTACTGCATTTGACGCGCAGAACACAGTGTGCGCTGTCTCGAGCGTCGAGAAAATCCCAACAACTCCTAAAACTCGATCATTCGTCGATATCGACGAAAAATGACCGTAATTTCCTTCCCGTTGGAGATATTTCGACGTTTAAGCGCCCAAATTACTGCATTTGACGCGTAGAACACAGTGCACACGGTATCAAGAGTACAGATAAGCCCAAAACTCGCAAAACTCGATCATTCGTCGATTTCGACGAAAAATGACCGTAATTTCCGTCCCGTTGGAGATATTTCGACGTTTAAGCGCCCAAATTACTGCATTTTACGCGCAGAACACAGTGCATCCTGTATCAAGCTTCGAAACAAGCCCAACAACTCGCAAAACTCGATCATCCGTCGATTTCGACGAAAAATGACCGTAATTTCCGTCCCGTTGGAGATATTTCGACGTTTAAGCGCCCAAATTACTGCATTTTACGCGCAGAACACAGTGCACGCTGTATCGAGCGTCGAGAAAATCCCAACAACACGCAAAACTCGATCATTCGTCGATTTCGACGAAAAATGACCGTAATTTCCGTCCCGTTGGAGATATTTCGACGTTTAAGCGCCCAAATTACTGCATTTTACGCGCAGAACACAGTGCACGCTGTATCGAGCGTCGGAAGAAGCCCAACAACTCGCAAAACTCGATCATTCGTCGATTTCGTCGAAAAAGGACCGCAATTTCCTTCCCGTTGGAGATATTTCGACGTTTAAACGCCCAAATTACTGCATTTTACGCGCAGAACACAGTGCACGCTGTATCGAGCGTCGGAAGAAGCCCAACAACTCGCAAAACTCGATCATTCGTCGAATTCGACGGAAAATGACCGTAATTTCCGTCCCGTTGGAGATATTTCGACGTTTATGCGCCCAAATTACTGCATTTTACGCGCAGAACACAGTGCACCCTGTATCAAGCTTCGAAACAAGCCCAACAACTCGCAAAACTCGATCATCCGTCGATTTCGACGAAAAATGACCGTAATTTCCGTCCCGTTGGAGATATTTCGACGTTCAAGCGCCCAAATTACTGCATTTTACGCGCAGAACACAGTGCACGCTGTATCAAGCTTCGAAACAAGCCCAACAACTCGCAAAACTCGATCATCCGTCGATTTCGACGAAAAATGACCGTAATTTCCGTCCCGTTGGAGATATTTCGACGTTCAAGCGCCCAAATTACTGCATTTTACGCGCAGAACACAGTGCACGCTGTATCAAGCTTCGAAACAAGCCCAACAACTCGCAAAACTCGATCATTCGTCGATTTCGACGAAAAATGACCGTAATTTCCGTCTCGTTGGAGATATTTCGACGTTTAAGCGCCCAGATTACTGTATTTTACGCGCAGAACACAGTGCACGCTGTATCGAGCGTCGGAAGAAGCCCAACAACTCGCAAAACTCGATCATTCGTCGATTTCGTCGAAAAAGGACCGCAATTTCCTTCCCGTTGGAGATATTTCGACGTTTAAACGCCCAAATTACTGCAATTTACGCGCAGAACACAGTGCACGCTGTATCGAGCGTCGGAAGAAGCCCAACAACTCGCAAAAGTCGATCATTCGTCGAATTCGACGGAAAATGACCGAAATTTCCGTCCCGTTGGAGATATTTCGACGTTTAAACGCCCTAATTACTGCATTTGACGCACAGAACACAGTACACACGGTATCAAGAGTACAGACAAGCCCAAAAACTTGCAAAACTCGATCATTCGTCGATTTCGACGAAAAAAGACCGTAATTTCCTTCCCGTTGGAGATATTTCGACGTTTATACGCCCAAATTACTGCATTTTACGCGCAGAACACAGTGCGCGCTGTCTCAAGCGTACAGAGAAGACCAAAAACTCGCAAAACTCGATCATTCGTCGAATTCGACGGCAAATGACCGAAATTTCCGTCCCGTTGGAGATATTTCGACGTTTAAGCGCCCAAATTACGGCAGTTTACGCGCAGAACACAGTGCACGCTGTATCAAGCTTCGAAACAAGCCCAACAACTCGCAAAACTCGATCATTCGTCGATTTCGACGAAAAATGGCCGTAATTTCCGTCCCGTTGGAGGTATTTCGACGTTTAAACGCCCAAATTACTGCATTTGACGCGCAGAACACAGTGTGCGCTGTCTCGAGCGTCGAGAAAATCCCAACAACTCCTAAAACTCGATCATTCGTCGATATCGACGAAAAATGACCGTAATTTCCTTCCCGTTGGAGATATTTCGACGTTTAAGCGCCCAAATTACTGCATTTGACGCGTAGAACACAGTGCACACGGTATCAAGAGTACAGATAAGCCCAAAAACTCGCAAAACTCGATCATTCGTCGATTTCGACGAAAAATGACCGTAATTTCCGTCCCGTTGGAGATATTTCGACGTTTAAGCGCCCAAATTACTGCATTTTACGCGCAGAACACAGTGCACCCTGTATCAAGCTTCGAAACAAGCCCAACAACTCGCAAAACTCGATCATCCGTCGATTTCGACGAAAAATGACCGTAATTTCCGTCCCGTTGGAGATATTTCGACCTTTAAGCGCCCAAATTACTGCATTTTACGCGCAGAACACAGTGCACGCTGTATCGAGCGTCGAGAAAATCCCAACAACACGCAAAACTCGATCATTCGTCGATTTCGACGAAAAATGACCGTAATTTCCGTCCCGTTGGAGATATTTCGACGTTTAAGCGCCCAAATTACTGCATTTTACGCGCAGAACACAGTGCACGCTGTATCGAGCGTCGAGAAAATCCCAACAACTCGCCAAACTCGATCATTCGTCGATTTCGACGAAAAATGACCGTAATTTCCTTCCCGTTGGAGATATTTCGACGTTTAAACGCCCAAATTACCGCATTTTACGCGCAGAACACAGTGCACGCTGTATCGAGCGTCGGAAGAAGCCCAACAACTCGCAAAACTCGATCATTCGTCGATTTCGTCGAAAAATGACCGTAATTTCCGTCCCGTTGGAGATATTTCGACGTTTAAGCGCCCAGATTACTGCATTTTACGCGCAGAACACAGTGCACGCTGTATCGAGCGTCGGAAGAAGCCCAACTACTCGCAAAACGCGATCATTCGTCGAATTCGACGGCAAATGACCGAAATTTCCGTCCCGTTGGAGATATTTCGACGTTTAAGCGCCCAAATTACTGCATTTTCCGCGCAGAACACAGTGCACGCTGTATCGAGCGTCGGAAGAAGCCCAACAACTCGCAAAACTCGATCATTCGTCGATTTCGTCGAAAAATGACCGTAATTTCCGTCCCGTTGGAGATATTTCGACGTTTAAGCGCCCAGATTACTGCATTTTACGCGCAGAACACAGTGCACGCTGTATCGAGCGTCGAGAAAATCCCAACAACTCGCCAAAATCGATCATTCGTCGATTTCGACGAAAAATGACCGTAATTTCCTTCCCGTTGGAGATATTTCGACGTTTAAACGCCCAAATTACTGCATTTTACGCGCAGAACACAGTGCACGCTGTATCGAGCGTCGGAAGAAGCCCAACAACTCGCAAAAGTCGATCATTCGTCGAATTCGACGGAAAATGACCGAAATTTCCGTCCCGTTGGAGATATTTCGACGTTTAAACGCCCTAATTACTGCATTTGACGCACAGAACACAGTACACACGGTATCAAGAGTACAGACAAGCCCAAAAACTTGCAAAACTCGATCATTCGTCGATTTCGACGAAAAAAGACCGTAATTTCCTTCCCGTTGGAGATATTTCGACGTTTATACGCCCAAATTACTGCATTTTACGCGCAGAACACAGTGCGCGCTGTCTCAAGCGTACAGAGAAGACCAAAAACTCGCAAAACTCGATCATTCGTCGAATTCGACGGCAAATGACCGAAATTTCCGTCCCGTTGGAGATATTTCGACGTTTAAGCGCCCAAATTACGGCAGTTTACGCGCAGAACACAGTGCACGCTGTATCAAGCTTCGAAACAAGCCCAACAACTCGCAAAACTCGATCATTCGTCGATTTCGACGAAAAATGGCCGTAATTTCCGTCCCGTTGGAGGTATTTCGACGTTTAAACGCCCAAATTACTGCATTTGACGCGCAGAACACAGTGTGCGCTGTCTCGAGCGTCGAGAAAATCCCAACAACTCCTAAAACTCGATCATTCGTCGATATCGACGAAAAATGACCGTAATTTCCTTCCCGTTGGAGATATTTCGACGTTTAAGCGCCCAAATTACTGCATTTGACGCGTAGAACACAGTGCACACGGTATCAAGAGTACAGATAAGCCCAAAAACTCGCAAAACTCGATCATTCGTCGATTTCGACGAAAAATGACCGTAATTTCCGTCCCGTTGGAGATATTTCGACGTTTAAGCGCCCAAATTACTGCATTTTACGCGCAGAACACAGTGCACCCTGTATCAAGCTTCGAAACAAGCCCAACAACTCGCAAAACTCGATCATCCGTCGATTTCGACGAAAAATGACCGTAATTTCCGTCCCGTTGGAGATATTTCGACCTTTAAGCGCCCAAATTACTGCATTTTACGCGCAGAACACAGTGCACGCTGTATCGAGCGTCGAGAAAATCCCAACAACACGCAAAACTCGATCATTCGTCGATTTCGACGAAAAATGACCGTAATTTCCGTCCCGTTGGAGATATTTCGACGTTTAAGCGCCCAAATTACTGCATTTTACGCGCAGAACACAGTGCACGCTGTATCGAGCGTCGAGAAAATCCCAACAACTCGCCAAACTCGATCATTCGTCGATTTCGACGAAAAATGACCGTAATTTCCTTCCCGTTGGAGATATTTCGACGTTTAAACGCCCAAATTACCGCATTTTACGCGCAGAACACAGTGCACGCTGTATCGAGCGTCGGAAGAAGCCCAACAACTCGCAAAACTCGATCATTCGTCGATTTCGTCGAAAAATGACCGTAATTTCCGTCCCGTTGGAGATATTTCGACGTTTAAGCGCCCAGATTACTGCATTTTACGCGCAGAACACAGTGCACGCTGTATCGAGCGTCGGAAGAAGCCCAACTACTCGCAAAACGCGATCATTCGTCGAATTCGACGGCAAATGACCGAAATTTCCGTCCCGTTGGAGATATTTCGACGTTTAAGCGCCCAAATTACTGCATTTTCCGCGCAGAACACAGTGCACGCTGTATCAAGCTTCGAAACAAGCCCAACAACTCGCAAAACTCGATCATTCGTCGATTTCGACGAAAAATGGCCGTAATTTCCGTCCCGTTCGTCCCGTTGGAGGTATTTCGACGTTTAAACGCCCAAATTACTGCATTTGACGCGCAGAACACAGTGTGCGCTGTCTCGAGCGTCGAGAAAATCCCAACAACTCCTAAAACTCGATCATTCGTCGATATCGACGAAAAATGACCGTAATTTCCTTCCCGTTGGAGATATTTCGACGTTTAAGCGCCCAAATTACTGCATTTGACGCGTAGAACACAGTGCACACGGTATCAAGAGTACAGATAAGCCCAAAAACTCGCAAAACTCGATCATTCGTCGATTTCGACGAAAAATGACCGTAATTTCCGTCCCGTTGGAGATATTTCGACGTTTAAGCGCCCAAATTACTGCATTTTACGCGCAGAACACAGTGCACCCTGTATCAAGCTTCGAAACAAGCCCAACAACTCGCAAAACTCGATCATCCGTCGATTTCGACGAAAAATGACCGTAATTTCCGTCCCGTTGGAGATATTTCGACCTTTAAGCGCCCAAATTACTGCATTTTACGCGCAGAACACAGTGCACGCTGTATCGAGCGTCGAGAAAATCCCAACAACACGCAAAACTCGATCATTCGTCGATTTCGACGAAAAATGACCGTAATTTCCGTCCCGTTGGAGATATTTCGACGTTTAAGCGCCCAAATTACTGCATTTTACGCGCAGAACACAGTGCACGCTGTATCGAGCGTCGAGAAAATCCCAACAACTCGCCAAACTCGATCATTCGTCGATTTCGACGAAAAATGACCGTAATTTCCTTCCCGTTGGAGATATTTCGACGTTTAAACGCCCAAATTACCGCATTTTACGCGCAGAACACAGTGCACGCTGTATCGAGCGTCGGAAGAAGCCCAACAACTCGCAAAACTCGATCATTCGTCGATTTCGTCGAAAAATGACCGTAATTTCCGTCCCGTTGGAGATATTTCGACGTTTAAGCGCCCAGATTACTGCATTTTACGCGCAGAACACAGTGCACGCTGTATCGAGCGTCGGAAGAAGCCCAACTACTCGCAAAACGCGATCATTCGTCGAATTCGACGGCAAATGACCGAAATTTCCGTCCCGTTGGAGATATTTCGACGTTTAAGCGCCCAAATTACTGCATTTTCCGCGCAGAACACAGTGCACGCTGTATCGAGCGTCGGAAGAAGCCCAACAACTCGCACAACTCGATCATTCGTCGAATTCGACGGAAAATGACCGAAATTTCCGTCCCGTTTTAGATATTTCGACGTTTAAGCGCCCAAATTACTGCATTTTACGCGCAGAACACAGTGCACGCTGTATAAAGCTTCGAAACAAGCCCAACAACTCGCAAAACTCGATCATTCGTCGATTTCGACGAAAAATGACCGTAATTTCCGTCCCGTTGGAGATATTTCGACGTTTAAACGCCCAAATTACTGCATTTTACGCGCAGAACACAGTGTGCGCTGTCTCGAGCGTCGGAAGAAGCCCAACAACTCGCAAAACTCGATCATTCGTCGAATTCGACGGAAAATGACCGAAATTTCCGTCCCGTTGGAGATATTTCGACGTTTAAGCGCCCAAATTACTGCATTTTACGCGCAGAACACAGTGCACGCTGTATCAAGCTTCGAAACAAGCCCAACAACTCGCAAAACTCGATCATTCGTCGATTTCGACGAAAAATGGCCGTAATTTCCGTCCCGTTGGAGGTATTTCGACGTTTAAACGCCCAAATTACTGCATTTGACGCGCAGAACACAGTGTGCGCTGTCTCGAGCGTCGAGAAAATCCCAACAACTCCTAAAACTCGATCATTCGTCGATATCGACGAAAAATGACCGTAATTTCCTTCCCGTTGGAGATATTTCGACGTTTAAGCGCCCAAATTGCTGCATTTGACGCGTAGAACACAGTGCACACGGTATCAAGAGTACAGATAAGCCCAAAAACTCGCAAAACTCGATCATTCGTCGATTTCGACGAAAAATGACCGTAATTTCCGTCCCGTTGGAGATATTTCGACGTTTAAGCGCCCAAATTACTGCATTTTACGCGCAGAACACAGTGCACCCTGTATCAAGCTTCGAAACAAGCCCAACAACTCGCAAAACTCGATCATCCGTCGATTTCGACGAAAAATGACCGTAATTTCCGTCCCGTTGGAGATATTTCGACGTTTAAGCGCCCAAATTACTGCATTTTACGCGCAGAACACAGTGCACGCTGTATCGAGCGTCGAGAAAATCCCAACAACACGCAAAACTCGATCATTCGTCGATTCGACGAAAAATGACCGTAATTTCCGTCCCGTTGGAGATATTTCCACGTTGAAGCGCCCAAATTACTGCATTTTACGCGCAGAACACAGTGCACGCTGTATCGAGCGTCGAGAAAATCCCAACAACTCGCCAAACTCGATCATTCGTCGATTTCGACGAAAATGACCGTAATTTCCTTCCCGTTGGAGATATTTCGACGTTTAAACGCCCAAATTACTGCATTTTACGCGCAGAACACCAGTGCACGCTGTATCGAGCGTCGGAAGAAGCCCAACAACTCGCAAACTCGATCATTCGTCGATTTCGTCGAAAAATGACCGTAATTTCCGTCCGTTGGAGATATTTCGACGTTTAAGCGCCCAGATTACTGCATTTGACGCGCAGAACCACAGTGCACGCTGTATCGAGCGTCGGAAGAAGCCCAACAACTCGCAAAACGCGATCATTCGTCGAATTCGACGGCAAATGACCGAAATTTCCGTCCCGTTGGAGATATTTCGACCCTTTAAGCGCCCAAATTACTGCATTTTCCGCGCAGAACACAGTGCACGCTGTATCAAGCTTCGAAACAAGCCCAACAACTCGCAAAACTCGATCATCCGTCGATTTCGACGAAAAATGACCGTAATTTCCGTCCCGTTGGAGATATTTCGACGTTCAAGCGCCCAAATTACTGCATTTTACGCGCAGAACACAGTGCACCCTGTATCAAGCTTCGAAACAAGCCCAACAACTCGCAAAACTCGATCATCCGTCGATTCGACGAAAAATGACCGTAATTCCGTCCCGTTGGAGATATTCGACGTTCAAGCGCCCAAATTACTGCATTTTACGCGCAGAACACAGTGCACGCTGTATCAAGCTTCGAAACAAGCCCAACAACTCGCAAAACTCGATCATCCGTCGATTTCGACGAAAAATGACCGTAATTTCCGTCCCGTTGGAGATATTTCGACGTTTATGCGCCCAAATTACTGCATTTTACGCGCAGAACAGAGTGCACGCTGTATCGAGCGTCCGAAGAAGCCCCAACAACTCGCAAGACTCGATCTTTCGTCGATTTCGTCGAAAATGACCGTAATTTCCGTCCCGTTGGAGATATTTCGACGTTTAAGCGCCCAAATTACTGCATTTTACGCGCAGAACACAGTGCACGCTGTATCGAGCGTCGGAAGAAGCCCAACAACTCGCAAAAGTCGATCATTCGTCGAATTCGACGGAAAATGACCGAAATTTCCGTCCCGTGGAGATATTTCGACGTTTAAGCGCCCATATTACTGCATTTTACGCGCAGAACACAGTGCACGCTGTATCGAGCGTCGGAAGAAGCCCAACAACTCGCACAACTCGATCATTCGTCGAATTCGACGGAAAATGACCGAAATTTCCGTCCCGTTTTAGATATTTCGACGTTTAAGCGCCCAAATTACTGCATTTTACGCGCAGAACACAGTGCACGCTGTATAAAGCTTCGAAACAAGCCCAACAACTCGCAAAACTCGATCATTCGTCGATTTCGACGAAAATGACCGTAATTTCCGTCCCGTTGGAGATATTTCGACGTTTAAACGCCCAAATTACTGCATTTTACGCGCAGAACACAGTGTGCGCTGTCTCGAGCGTCGGAAGAAGCCCAACAACTCGCAAAACTCGATCATTCGTCGAATTCGACGGAAAATGACCGAAATTTCCGTCCGTTGGAGATATTTCGACGTTTAAGCGCCCAAATTACTGCATTTTACGCGCAGAACACAGTGCACGCTGTATCGAGCGTCGAGAAAATCCCAACAACTCGCCAAACTCGATCATTCGTCGATTTCGACGAAAAATGACCGTAATTTCCTTCCCGTTGGAGATATTTCGACGTTTAAACGCCCAAATTACTGCATTTTACGCGCAGAACACAGTGCACGCTGTATCGAGCGTCGGAAGAAGCCCAACAACTCGCAAAACTCGATCATTCGTCGATTTCGTCGAAAAATGACCGTAATTTCCGTCCCGTTGGAGATATTTCGACGTTTAAGCGCCCAAATTACTGCATTTTACGCGCAGAACACAGTGCACGCTGTATCAAGCTTCGAAACAAGCCCAACAACTCGCAAAACTCGATCATTCGTCGATTTCGACGAAAAATGGCCGTAATTTCCGTCCCGTTGGAGGTATTTCGACGTTTAAACGCCCAAATTACTGCATTTTACGCGCAGAACACAGTGCACGCTGTATAAAGCTTCGAAACAAGCCCAACAACTCGCAAAACGCGATCATTCGTCGAATTCGACGGCAAATGACCGAAATTTCCGTCCCGTTGGAGATATTTCGACCTTTAAGCGCCCAAATTACTGCATTTTCCGCGCAGAACACAGTGCACGCTGTATCAAGCTTCGAAACAAGCCAACAACTCGCAAAACTCGATCATCCGTCGATTTCGACGAAAAATGACCGTAATTTCCGTCCCGTTGGAGATATTTCGACGTTCAAAGCGCCCAAATTACTGCATTTTACGCGCAGAACACAGTGCACCCTGTATCAAGCTTCGAAACAAGCCCAACAACTCGCAAAACTCGATCATCCGTCGATTTCGACGAAAAATGACCGTAATTTCCGTCCCGTTGGAGATATTTCGACGTTCAAGCGCCCAAATTACTGCATTTTACGCGCAGAACACAGTGCACGCTGTATCAAGCTTCGAAACAAGCCCAACAACTCGCAAAACTCGATCATCCGTCGATTTCGACGAAAAATGACCGTAATTTCCGTCCCGTTGGAGATATTTCGACGTTTATGCGCCCAAATTACTGCATTTACGCGCAGAACAGAGTGCACGCTGTATCGAGCGTCCGAAGAGCCCAACAACTCGCAAGACTCGATCTTCGTCGATTTCGTCGAAAAATGACCGTATTTCCGTCCCGTTGGAGATATTTCGACGTTTAAAGCGCCCAAATTACTGCATTTTACGCGCAGAACACAGTGCACGCTGTATCGAGCGTCGGAAGAAGCCCAACAACTCGCAAAAGTCGATCATTCGTCGAATTCGACGGAAAATGACCGAAATTTCCGTCCCGTTGGAGATATTTCGACGTTTAAGCGCCCATTTACTGCATTTTACGCGCAGAACACAGTGCACGCCTGTATCGAGCGTCGGAAGAAGCCCAACAACTCGCACAACTCGATCATTCGTCGAATTCGACGGAAAATGACCGAAATTTCCGTCCCGTTTTAGATATTTCGACGTTTAAGCGCCCAAATTACTGCATTTTACGCGCAGAACACAGTGCACGCTGTATAAAGCTCGAAACAAGCCCAACAACTCGCAAAACTCGATCATTCGTCGATTTCGACGAAAAATGACCGTAATTTCCGTCCCGTTGGAGATATTTCGACGTTTAAACGCCAAATTACTGCATTTTACGCGCAGAACACAGTGTGCGCTGTCTCGAGCGTCGGAAGAAGCCCAACAACTCGCAAAACTCGATCATTCGTCGAATTCGACGGAAATGACCGAAATTTCCGTCCCGTTGGAGATATTTCGACGTTTAAGCGCCCAAATTACTGCATTTACGCGCAGAACACAGTGCACGCTGTATCGAGCGTCGAGAAAATCCCAACAACTCGCCAAACTCGATCATTCGTCGATTTCGACGAAAAATGACCGTAATTTCCTTCCCGTTTGGAGATATTTCGACGTTTAAAACGCCCAAATTACTGCATTTTACGCGCAGAACACAGTGCACGCTGTATCGAGCGTCGGAAGAAGCCCAACAACTCGCAAAACTCGATCATTCGTCGATTTCGTCGAAAAATGACCGTAATTTCCGTCCCGTTGGAGATATTTCGACGTTTAAGCGCCCAAATTACTGCATTTTACGCGCAGAACACAGTGCACGCTGTATCAAGCTTCGAAACAAGCCCAACAACTCGCAAAACTCGATCATTCGTCGATTTCGACGAAAAATGGCCGTAATTTCCGTCCCGTTGGAGGTATTTCGACGTTTAAACGCCCAAATTACTGCATTTGACGCGCAGAACACAGTGTGCGCTGTCTCGAGCATCGAGAAAATCCCAACTCCTCCTAAAACTCGATCATTCGTCGATATCGACGAAAAATGACCGTAATTTCCTTCCCGTTGGAGATATTCGACGTTTAAAGCGCCCAAATTACTGCATTTGACGCGTAGAACACAGTGCACACGGTATCAAGAGTACAGATAAGCCCAAAAAACTCGCAAAACTCGATCATTCGTCGATTTCGACGAAAAATGACCGTAATTTCCGTCCCGTTGGAGATATTTCGACGTTTAAGCGCCCAAATTACTGCATTTTACGCGCAGGAACCCAGTGCAACGCTGTTTCGAGCGTCGGAAGAAGCCAACAACTCGCAAAACTCGATCATTCGTCGATTTCGTCGAAAAAGGACCGCAATTCCTTCCCGTTGGAGATATTTCGACGTTTAAACGCCCATATTACTGCATTTTACGCGCAGAACACAGTGCACGCTGTATCGAGCGTCGGAAGAAGCCCAACAACTCGCACAACTCGATCATTCGTCGAATTCGACGGAAATGACCGAAATTTCCGTCCCGTTTTAGATATTTCGACGTTTAAGCGCCCAAATTACTGCATTTTACGCGCAGAACACAGTGCACGCTGTATAAGCTTCGAAACAAGCCCAACAACTCGCAAAACTCGATCATTCGTCGATTTCGACGAAAAATGACCGTAATTTCCGTCCCGTTGGAGATATTTCGACGTTTAAACGCCCCAAATACTGCATTTTACGCGCAGACACAGTGTGCGCTGTCTCGAGCGTCGGAAGAAGCCCAACAACTCGCAAAACTCGATCATTCGTCGAATTCGACGGAAAATGACCGAAATTTCCGTCCCGTTGGAGATATTTCGACGTTTAAGCGCCCAAATTACTGCATTTTACGCGCAGAACACAGTGCACGCTGTATCGAGCGTCGAGAAAATCCCAACAACTCGCCAAACTCGATCATTCGTCGATTTCGACGAAAAATGACCGTAATTTCCTTCCCGTTGGAGATATTTCGACGTTTAAACGCCCAAATTACTGCATTTTACGCGCAGAACACAGTGCACGCTGTATCGAGCGTCGGAAGAAGCCCAACAACTCGCAAAACTCGATCATTCGTCGATTTCGTCGAAAAATGACCGTAATTTCCGTCCCGTTGGAGATATTTCGACGTTTAAGCGCCCAAATTACTGCATTTTACGCGCAGAACACAGTGCACGCTGTATCAAGCTTCGAAACAAGCCCAACAACTCGCAAAACTCGATCATTCGTCGATTTCGACGAAAAATGGCCGTAATTTCCGTCCCGTTGGAGGTATTTCGACGTTTAAACGCCCAAATTACTGCATTTGACGCGCAGAACACAGTGTGCGCTGTCTCGAGCATCGAGAAAATCCCAACTCCTCCTAAAACTCGATCATTCGTCGATATCGACGAAAAATGACCGTAATTTCCTTCCCGTTGGAGATATTTCGACGTTTAAGCGCCCAAATTACTGCATTTGACGCGTAGAACACAGTGCACACGGTATCAAGAGTACAGATAAGCCCAAAAACTCGCAAAACTCGATCATTCGTCGATTTCGACGAAAAATGACCGTAATTTCCGTCCCGTTGGAGATATTTCGACGTTTAAGCGCCCAAATTACTGCATTTTACGCGCAGAACACAGTGCACGCTGTTTCGAGCGTCGGAAGAAGCCCAACAACTCGCAAAACTCGATCATTCGTCGATTTCGTCGAAAAAGGACCGCAATTTCCTTCCCGTTGGAGATATTTCGACGTTTAAACGCCCAAATTACTGCATTTTACGCGCAGAACACAGTGCACGCTGTATCGAGCGTCGGAAGAAGCCCAACAACTCGCAAAACTCGATCATTCGTCGATTTCGACGAAAAATGACCGTAATTTCCGTCCCGTTGGACATATTTCGACGTTTAAACGCCCAAATTACTGCATTTTACGCGCAGAACACAGTGTGCGCTGTCTCGAGCGTCGGAAGAAGCCCAACAACTCGCAAAACTCGATCATTCGTCGAATTCGACGGAAAATGACCGAAATTTCCGTCCCGTTGGAGATATTTCGACGTTTAAGCGCCCAAATTACTGCATTTTACGCGCAGAACACAGTGCACGCTGTATAAAGCTTCGAAACAAGCCCAACAACTCGCAAAACTCGATCGTTCGTCGATTTCGACGAAAAATGACCGTAATTTCCGTCCCGTTGGAGATATTTCGACGTTTAAACGCCCAAATTACTGCATTTTACGCGCAGAACACAGTGTGCGCTGTCTCGAGCGTCGGAAGAAGCCCAACAACTCGCAAAACTCGATCATTCGTTGAATTCGACGGAAAATGACCGAAATTTCCGTCCCGTTGGAGATATTTCGACGTTTAAGCGCCCAAATTACTGCATTTTACGCGCAGAACACAGTGCACGCTGTGTAAAGGTTCGAAACAAGCCCAACAACTCGCAAAACTCGATCATTCGTCGATTTCGACGAAAAATGACCGTAATTTCCGTCCCGTTGGAGATATTTCGACGTTTAAGCGCCCAAATTACTGCATTTTACGCGCAGAACACAGTGCACGCTGTATCGAGCGTCGAGAAAATCCCAACAACTCGCCAAACTCGATCATTCGTCGATTTCGACGAAAAATGACCGTAATTTCCTTCCCGTTGGAGATATTTCGACGTTTAAACGCCCAAATTACTGCATTTTACGCGCAGAACACAGTGCACGCTGTATCGAGCGTCGGAAGAAGCCCAACAACTCGCAAAACTCGATCATTCGTCGATTTCGTCGAAAAATGACCGTAATTTCCGTCCCGTTGGAGATATTTCGACGTTTAAGCGCCCAAATTACTGCATTTTACGCGCAGAACACAGTGCACGCTGTATCAAGCTTCGAAACAAGCCCAACAACTCGCAAAACTCGATCATTCGTCGATTTCGACGAAAAATGGCCGTAATTTCCGTCCCGTTGGAGGTATTTCGACGTTTAAACGCCCAAATTACTGCATATGACGCGCAGAACACAGTGTGCGCTGTCTCGAGCGTCGAGAAAATCCCAACTCCTCCTAAAACAAGATCATTCGTCGATATCGACGAAAAATGACCGTAATTTCCTTCCCGTTGGAGATATTTCGACGTTTAAGCGCCCAAATTACTGCATTTGACGCGTAGAACACAGTGCACACGGTATCAAGAGTACAGATAAGCCCAAAAACTCGCAAAACTCGATCATTCGTCGATTTCGACGAAAAATGACCGTAATTTCCTTCCCGTTGGAGATATTTCGACGTTTAAACGCCCAAATTACTGCATTTTACGCGCAGAACACAGTGCACGCTGTATCGAGCGTCGGAAGAAGCCCAACAACTCGCAAAACTCGATCATTCGTCGGTTTCGTCGAAAAAGGACCGCAATTTCCTTCCCGTTGGAGATATTTCGACGTTTAAACGCCCAAATTACTGCATTTTACGCGCAGAACACAGTGCACGCTGTATCGAGCGTCGGAAGAAGCCCAACAACTCGCAAAACTCGATCATTCGTCGATTTCGTCGAAAAAGGACCGCAATTTCCTTCCCGTTGGAGATATTTCGACGTTTCAACGCCCAAATTACTGCATCTTACGCGCAGAACACAGTGCACGCTGTATCGAGCGTCGGAAGAAGCCCAACAACTCGCAAAACTCGATCATTCGTCGAATTCGACGGAAAATGACCGAAATTTCCGTCCCGTTTTAGATATTTCGACGTTTAAGCGCCCAAATTACTGCATTTTACGCGCAGAACACAGTGCACGCTGTATAAAGCTTCGAAACAAGCCCAACAACTCGCAAAACTCGATCATTCGTCGATTTCGACGAAAAATGACCGTAATTTCCGTCCCGTTGGAGATATTTCGACGTTTAAACGCCCAAATTACTGCATTTTACGCGCAGAACACAGTGCACGTTGTATCGAGCGTCGGAAGAAGCCCAACAACTCGCAAAAGTCGATCATTCGTCGAATTCGACGGAAAATGACCGAAATTTCCGTCCCGTTGGAGATATTTCGACGTTTAAGCGCCCAAATTACTGCATTTTACGCGCAGAACACAGTGCACGCTGTGTAAAGTTTCGAAACAAGCCCAACAACTCGCAAAACTCGATCATTCGTCGATTTGGACGAAAAATGACTGTAATTTCCTTCCCGTTGGAGATATTTCGACGTTTAAACGCCCAAATTACTGCATTTTACGCGCAGAACACAGTGCACGCTGTATCGAGCGTCGGAAGAAGCCCAACAACTCGCAAAACTCGATCATTCGTCGAATTCGAAGGAAAATGACCGTAATTTCCGTCCCGTTGGAGATATTTCGACGTTTATGCGCCCAAATTACTGCATTTTACGCGCAGAACACAGTGCATCCTGTATCAAGCTTCGAAACAAGCCCAACAACTCGCAAAACTCGATCATCCGTCGATTTCGACGAAAAATGACCGTAATTTCCGTCCCGTTGGAGATATTTCGACGTTCAAGAGCCCAAATTACTGCATTTTACGCGCAGAACACAGTGCACGCTGTATCGAGCGTCGAGAAAATCCCAACAACTCGCAAAACTCGATCATTCGTCGATTTCGACGAAAAATGACCGTAATTTCCTTCCCGTTGGAGATATTTCGACGTTTAAACGCCCAAATTACTGCATTTTACGCGCAGAACACAGTGCACGCTGTATCGAGCGTCGGAAGAAGCCCAACAACTCGCAAAAGTCGATCATTCGTCGAATTCGACGGAAAATGACCGAAATTTCCGTCCCGTTGGAGATATTTCGACGTTTAAGCGCCCAAATTACTGCATTTTACGCGCAGAACACAGTGCACGCTGTGTAAAGGTTCGAAACAAGCCCAACAACTCGCAAAACTCGATCATTCGTCGATTTCGTCGAAAAAGGACCGCAATTTCCTTCCCGTTGGAGATATTTCGACGTTTCAACGCCCAAATTACTGCATTTTACGCGCAGAACACAGTGCACGCTGTATCGAGCGTCGGAAGAAGCCCAACAACTCGCAAAACTCGATCATTCGTCGAATTCGACGGAAAATGACCGAAATTTCCGTCCCGTTTTAGATATTTCGACGTTTAAGCGCCCAAATTACTGCATTTTACGCGCAGAACACAGTGCACGCTGTATAAAGCTTCGAAACAAGCCCAACAACTCGCAAAACTCGATCATTCGTCGATTTCGACGAAAAATGACCGTAATTTCCGTCCCGTTGGAGATATTTCGACGTTTAAACGCCCAAATTACTGCATTTTACGCGCAGAACACAGTGTGCGCTGTCTCGAGCGTCGAGAAAATCCCAACAACTCGCAAAACTCGATCATTCGTCGATTTCGACGAAAAATGACCGTAATTTCCTTCCCGTTGGAGATATTTCGACGTTTAAGCGCCCAAATTACTGCATTTTACGCGCAGAACACAGTGCACGCTGTATCGAGCGTCGGAAGAAGCCCAACAACTCGCAAAACTCGATCATTCGTCGATTTCGTCGAAAAAGGACCGCAATTTCCTTCCCGTTGGAGATATTTCGACGTTTAAACGCCCAAATTACTGCATTTTACGCGCAGAACACAGTGCACGCTGTATCGAGCGTCGGACGAAGCCCCACAACTCGCAAAACTCGATCATTCGTCGATTTCGTCGAAAACTGACCGTAATTTCCGTCCCGTTGGAGATATTTCGACGTTTAAGCGCCCAAATTACTGCATTTTACGCGCAGAACACAGTGCACGCTGTATCGAGCGTCGGAAGAAGCCCAACAACTCGCAAAACTCGATCATTCGTCGATTTCGTCGAAAAATGACCGTAATTTCCGTCCCGTTGGAGATATTTCGACGTTTAAGCGCCCAAATTACTGCATTTTACGCGCAGAACACAGTGCACGCTGTATCGAGCGTCGGAAGAAGCCCAACAACTCGCAAAACTCGATCATTCGACGATTTCGTCGAAAAAGGACCGCAATTTCCTTCCCGTTGGAGATATTTCGACGTTTAAACGCCCAAATTACTGCATTTTACGCGCAGAACACAGTGCACGCTGTATCGAGCGCCGGAAGAAGCCCAACAACTCGCAAAACTCGATCATTCGTCGAATTCGACGGAAAATGACCGTAATTTCCGTCCCGTTGGAGATATTTCGACGTTGATGCGCCCAAATTACTGCATTTTACGCGCAGCACACAGTGCACCCTGTATCAAGCTTCGAAACAAGCCCAACAACTCGCAAAACTCGATCATCCGTCGATTTCGACGAAAAATGACCGTAATTTCCGTCCCGTTGGAGATATTTCGACGTTCAAGCGCCCAAATTACTGCATTTTACTCGCAGAACACAGTGCACGCTGTATCGAGCGTCGAGAAAATCCCAACAACTCGCAAAACTCGATCATTCGTCGATTTCGACGAAAAATGACCGTAATTTCCTTCCCGTTGGAGATATTTCGACGTTTAAACGCCCAAATTACTGCATTTTACGCGCAGAACACAGTGCACGCTGTATCGAGCGTCGGAAGAAGCCCAACAACTCGCAAAAGTCGATCATTCGTCGAATTCGACGGAAAATGACCGAAATTTCCGTCCCGTTGGAGATATTTCGACGTTTAAGCGCCCAAATTACTGCAGTTTACGCGCAGAACACAGTGCACGCTGTGTAAAGTTTCGAAACAAGCCCAACAACTCGCAAAACTCGATCATTCGTCGATTTGGACGAAAAATGACCGTAATTTCCTTCCCGTTGGAGATATTTCGACGTTTAAACGCCCAAATTACTGCATTTTACGCGCAGAACACAGTGCACGCTGTATCGAGCGTCGGAAGAAGCCCAACAACTCGCAAAACTCGATCATTCGTCGATTTCGTCGAAAAATGACCGTAATTTCCGTCCCGTTGGAGATATTTCGACGTTTAAGCGCCCAAATTACTGCATTTTACGCGCAGAACACAGTGCACGCTGTATCGAGCGTCGGAAGAAGAACAACAACTCGCAAAACTCGATCATTCGTCGATTTCGTCGAAAAAGGACCGCAATTTCCTTCCCGTTGGAGATATTTCGACGTTTAAACGCCCAAATTACTGCATTTTACGCGCAGAACACAGTGCACGCTGTATCGAGCGTCGGAAGAAGCCCAACAACTCGCAAAACTCGATCATTCGTCGAATTCGACGGAAAATG
This sequence comes from Bombus fervidus, assembly GCF_041682495.2. Lineage (NCBI taxonomy): Eukaryota > Metazoa > Arthropoda > Insecta > Hymenoptera > Apidae > Bombus > Bombus fervidus. Next base: position 6,227,673 of record NC_091517.1, on the reverse strand, counting down.
ACCGAAATTTCCGTCCCGTTGGAGATATTTCGACGTTTAAGCGCCCAAATTACTGCATTTTACGCGCAGAACACAGTGCACGCTGTATCAAGCATCGAAACAAGCCCAACAACTCGCAAAACTCGATCATTCGTCGATTTCGACGAAAAATGACCGTAATTTCCGTCCCGTTGGAGATATTTCGACGTTTAAACGCCCAAATTACTGCATTTTACGCGCAGAACACAGTGCACGCTGTATCGAGCGTCGCAAGAAGCCCAACAACTCGCAAAAGTCGATCATTCGTCGAATTCGACGGAAAATGACCGAAATTTCCGTCCCGTTGGAGATATTTCGACGTTTAAGCGCCCATATTACTGCATTTTACGCGCAGAACACAGTGCACGCTGTATCGAGCGTCGGAAGAAGCCCAACAACTCGCAAAACTCGATCATTCGTCGATTTCGTCGAAAAAGGACCGCAATTTCCTTCCCGTTGGAGATATTTCGACGTTTCAACGCCCAAATTACTGCATTTTACGCGCAGAACACAGTGCACGCTGTATCGAGCGTCGGAAGAAGCCCAACAACTCGCAAAACTCGATCATTCGTCGAATTCGACGGAAAATGACCGAAATTTCCGTCCCGTTTTAGATATTTCGACGTTCAAGCGCCCAAATTACTGCATTTTACGCGCAGAACACAGTGCACGCTGTATAAAGCTTCGAAACAAGCCCAACAACTCGCAAAACTCGATCATTCGTCGATTTCGACGAAAAATGACCGTAATTTCCGTCCCGTTGGAGATATTTCGACGTTTAAACGCCCAAATTACTGCATTTTACGCGCAGAACACAGTGTGCGCTGTCTCGAGCGTCGAGAAAATCCCAACAACTCGCAAAACTCGATCATTCGTCGATTTCGACGAAAAATGACCGTAATTTCCGTCCCGTTGGAGATATTTCGACGTTTAAGCGCCCAAATTACTGCATTTTACGCGCAGAACACAGTGCACGCTGTGTAAAGGTTCGAAACAAGCCCAACAACTCGCCAAACTCGATCATTCGTCGATTTCGACGAAAAATGACCGTAATTTCCTTCCCGTTGGAGATATTTCGACGTTTAAACGCCCAAATTACTGCATTTTACGCGCAGAACACAGTGCACGCTGTATCGAGCGTCGGAAGAAGCCCAACAACTCGCAAAACTCGATCATTCGTCGATTTCGACGAAAAATGACCGTAATTTCCGTCCCGTTGGAGATATTTCGACGTTTAAGCGCCCATATTACTGCATTTTACGCGCAGAACACAGTGCACGCTGTATCAAGCTTCGAAACAAGCCCAACAACTCGCAAAACTCGATCATTCGTCGATTTCGACGAAAAATGACCGTAATTTCCGTCCCGTTGGAGATATTTCGACGTTTAAGCGCCCAAATTACTGCATTTTACGCGCAGAACACAGTGCACGCTGTATCAAGCTTCGAAACAAGCCCAACAACTCGCAAAACTCGATCATTCGTCGATTTCGACGAAAAATGACCGTAATTTCCGTCCCGTTGGAGATATTTCGACGTTTAAGCGCCCAAATTACTGCATTTTACGCGCAGAACACAGTGCACGCTGTGTAAAGTTTCGAAACAAGCCCAACAACTCGCAAAATTCGATCATTCGTCGATTTGGACGAAAAATGACCGTAATTTCCTTCCCGTTGGAGATATTTCGACGTTTAAGCGCCCAAATTACTGCATTTTACGCGCAGAACACAGTGCTCGCTGTATCAAGCTTCGAAACAAGCCCAACAACTCGCAAAACTCGATCATTCGTCGATTTCGACGAAAAATGACCGTAATTTCCGTCCCGTTGGAGATATTTCGACGTTTAAGCGCCCATATTACTGCATTTTACGCGCAGAACACAGTGTGCGCTGTCTCGAGCGTCGAGAAAATCCCAACAACTCGCAAAACTCGATCATTCGTCGATTTCGACGAAAAATGACCGTAATTTCCGTCCCGTTGGAGATATTTCGACGTTTAAGCGCCCAAATTACTGCATTTTACGCGCAGAACACAGTGCACGCTGTGTAAAGGTTCGAAACAAGCCCAACAACTCGCCAAACTCGATCATTCGTCGATTTCGACGAAAAATGACCGTAATTTCCTTCCCGTTGGAGATATTTCGACGTTTAAACGCCCAAATTACTGCATTTTACGCGCAGAACACAGTGCACGCTGTATCGAGCGTCGGAAGAAGCCCAACAACTCGCAAAACTCGATCATTCGTCGATTTCGTCGAAAAATGACCGTAATTTCCGTCCCGTTGGAGATATTTCGACGTTTAAGCGCCCAGATTACTGCATTTTACGCGCAGAACACAGTGCACGCTGTATCGAGCGTCGGAAGAAGCCCAACAACTCGCAAAACTCGATCATTCGTCGATTTCGACGAAAAATGACCGTAATTTCCTTCCCGTTGGAGATATTTCGACGTTTAAACGCCCAAATTACTGCATTTTACGCGCAGAACAGAGTGCACGCTGTATCGAGCGTCCGAAGAAGCCCAACAACTCGCAAAACTCGATCATTCGTCGATTTCGTCGAAAAATGACCGTAATTTCCGTCCCGTTGGAGATATTTTGACGTTTAAGCGCCCAAATTACTGCATTTTACGCGCAGAACACAGTGCACGCTGTATCGAGCGTCGGAAGAAGCCCAACAACTCGCAAAACTCGATCATTCGTCGATTTCGTCGAAAAATGACCGTAATTTCCGTCCCGTTGGAGATATTTCGACGTTTAAGCGCCCAAATTACTGCATTTTACGCGCAGAACACAGTGCACGCTGTATCGAGCGTCGGAAGAAGCCCAACAACTCGCAAAACTCGATCATTCGTCGATTTCGACGAAAAATGACCGTAATTTCCGTCCCGTTGGAGATATTTCGACGTTTAAGCGCCCATATTACTGCATTTTACGCGCAGAACACAGTGCACGCTGTATCAAGCTTCGAAACAAGCCCAACAACTCGCAAAACTCGATCATTCGTCGATTTCGACGAAAAATGACCGTAATTTCCGTCCCGTTGGAGATATTTCGACGTTTAAGCGCCCAAATTACTGCATTTTACGCGCAGAACACAGTGCACGCTGTATCAAGCTTCGAAACAAGCCCAACAACTCGCCAAACTCGATCATTCGTCGATTTCGACGAAAAATGACCGTAATTTCCTTCCCGTTGGAGATATTTCGACGTTTAAACGCCCAAATTACTGCATTTTACGCGCAGAACACAGTGCACGCTGTATCGAGCGTCGGAAGAAGCCCAACAACTCGCAAAACTCGATCATTCGTCGATTTCGACGAAAAATGACCGAAATTTCCGTCCCGTTGGAGATATTTCGACGTTTAAGCGCCCAAATTACTGCATTTTACACGCAGAACACAGTGCGCGCCGTCTCAAGCGTCGCGAAAAGGCCAACAACTAGCAAAACTCGATCATTCGTCGATTTCGACGAAAAATGATCGTAATTTCCGTCCCGTTGGAGATATTTCGACGTTTTAACGCCCAAATCACTGCATTTGACGCGCAGAACACAGTGCACACGGTAGCAAGAGTACAGACAAGCCCAAAAACTCACAAAACTCGATCATTCGTCGATTTCGACGAAAAAAGACCGTAATTTCCTTCCCGTTGGAGATATTTCGACGTTTAAACGCCCAAATCACTGCTTTTGACGCGCAGAACACAGTGCGCGCTGTCTCAAGCGTCGAGAAAATCCCAACAACTCGCAAAACTCGATCATTCGTCGATTTCGACGAAAAATGACCGTAATTTCCTTCCCGTTGGAGATATTTCGACGTTTAAACGCCCAAATTACTGCATTTTACGCGCAGATCACAGTGCACGCTGTATCAAGCTTCGAAACAAGCCCAACAACTCGCAAAACTCGAGCATTCGTCGATTTCGACGAAAAATGATCGTAATTTCCGTCCCGTTGGAGATATTTCGACGTTTAAACGCCCAAATCACTGCATTTGACGCGCAGAACACAGTGCACACGGTATCAAGAGTACAGACAAGCCCAAAAACTCGCAAAACTCGATCATTCGTCGATTTCGACGAAAAAAGACCGTAATTTCCTTCCCGTTGGAGATATTTCGACGTTTAAACTCCCAAATTACTGCATTTTACGCGCAGAACACAGTGCACGCTGTATCAAGCGTCGGACGAAGCCCAAAAACTCGCAAAACTCGATCATTCGTCGATTTCGACGAAAAAAGACCGTAATTTCCTTCCCGTTGGAGATATTTCGACGTTTAAACGCCCAAATTACTGCATTTTACGCGCAGATCACAGTGCACGCTGTATCAAGCTTCGAAACAAGCCCAACAACTCGCAAAACTCGAGCATTCGTCGATTTCGACGAAAAATGATCGTAATTTCCGTCCCGTTGGAGATATTTCGACGTTTAAACGCCCAAATCACTGCATTTGACGCGCAGAACACAGTGCACACGGTATCAAGAGTACAGACAAGCCCAAAAACTCGCAAAACTCGATCATTCGTCGATTTCGACGAAAAAAGACCGTAATTTCCTTCCCGTTGGAGATATTTCGACGTTTAAACTCCCAAATTACTGCATTTTACGCGCAGAACACAGTGCACGCTGTATCAAGCGTCGGACGAAGCCCAAAAACTCGCAAAACTCGATCATTCGTCGATTTCGACGAAAAAAGACCGTAATTTCCTTCCCGTTGGAGATATTTCGACGTTTAAACGCCCAAATTACTGCATTTTACGCGCAGATCACAGTGCACGCTGTATCAAGCTTCGAAACAAGCCCAACAACTCGCAAAACTCGAGCATTCGTCGATTTCGACGAAAAATGATCGTAATTTCCGTCCCGTTGGAGATATTTCGACGTTTAAACGCCCAAATCACTGCATTTGACGCGCAGAACACAGTGCACACGGTATCAAGAGTACAGACAAGCCCAAAAACTCGCAAAACTCGATCATTCGTCGATTTCGACGAAAAAAGACCGTAATTTCCTTCCCGTTGGAGATATTTCGACGTTTAAACTCCCAAATTACTGCATTTTACGCGCAGAACACAGTGCACGCTGTATCAAGCGTCGGACGAAGCCCAAAAACTCGCAAAACTCGATCATTCGTCGATTTCGACGAAAAAAGACCGTAATTTCCTTCCCGTTGGAGATATTTCGACGTTTAAACGCCCAAATTACTGCATTTTACGCGCAGAACACAGTGCGCGCTGTCTCAAGCGTCGCGAAAAGGCCAACAACTCGCAAAACTCGATCATTCGTCGATTTCGACGAAAAATGACCGTAATTTCCTTCCCGTTGGAGATATTTCGACGTTTAAACTCCCAAATTACTGCATTTTACGCGCAGAACGCAGTGCACGCTGTATCAAGCGTCGGACGAAGCCCAAAAACTCGCAAAACTCGATCATTCGTCGATTTCGACGAAAAATGACCGAAATTTCCGTCCCGTTGGAGATATTTCGACGTTTAAGCGCCCAAATTACTGCATTTTACACGCAGAACACAGTGCGCGCCGTCTCAAGCGTCGCGAAAAGGCCAACAACTAGCAAAACTCGATCATTCGTCGATTTCGACGAAAAATGATCGTAATTTCCGTCCCGTTGGAGATATTTCGACGTTTTAACGCCCAAATCACTGCATTTGACGCGCAGAACACAGTGCACACGGTAGCAAGAGTACAGACAAGCCCAAAAACTCACAAAACTCGATCATTCGTCGATTTCGACGAAAAAAGACCGTAATTTCCTTCCCGTTGGAGATATTTCGACGTTTAAACGCCCAAATCACTGCTTTTGACGCGCAGAACACAGTGCGCGCTGTCTCAAGCGTCGAGAAAATCCCAACAACTCGCAAAACTCGATCATTCGTCGATTTCGACGAAAAATGACCGTAATTTCCTTCCCGTTGGAGATATTTCGACGTTTAAACGCCCAAATTACTGCATTTTACGCGCAGATCACAGTGCACGCTGTATCAAGCTTCGAAACAAGCCCAACAACTCGCAAAACTCGAGCATTCGTCGATTTCGACGAAAAATGATCGTAATTTCCGTCCCGTTGGAGATATTTCGACGTTTAAACGCCCAAATCACTGCATTTGACGCGCAGAACACAGTGCACACGGTATCAAGAGTACAGACAAGCCCAAAAACTCGCAAAACTCGATCATTCGTCGATTTCGACGAAAAAAGACCGTAATTTCCTTCCCGTTGGAGATATTTCGACGTTTAAACTCCCAAATTACTGCATTTTACGCGCAGAACACAGTGCACGCTGTATCAAGCGTCGGACGAAGCCCAAAAACTCGCAAAACTCGATCATTCGTCGATTTCGACGAAAAAAGACCGCAATTTCCTTCCCGTTGGAGATATTTCGACGTTTAAACGCCCAAATTACTGCATTTTACGCGCAGAACACAGTGCGCGCTGTCTCAAGCGTCGCGAAAAGGCCAACAACTCGCAAAACTCGATCATTCGTCGATTTCGACGAAAAATGACCGTAATTTCCTTCCCGTTGGAGATATTTCGACGTTTAAACGCCCAAATTACTGCACTTTACGCGCAGAACACAGTGCACGCTGTATCAAGCGTCGGACGAAGCCCAAAAACTCGCAAAACTCGATCATTCGTCGATTTCGACGAAAAATGACCGAAATTTCCGTCCCGTTGGAGATATTTCGACGTTTAAGCGCCCAAATTACTGCATTTTACACGCAGAACACAGTGCGCGCCGTCTCAAGCGTCGCGAAAAGGCCAACAACTAGCAAAACTCGATCATTCGTCGATTTCGACGAAAAAAGACCGTAATTTCCTTCCCGCTGGAGATATTTCGACGTTTAAACGCCCAAATTACTGCATTTGACGCGCAGAACACAGTGCGCGCTGTCTCAAGCGTCGAGGAAATCCCAACAACTCGCAAAACTCGATCATTCGTCGATTTCGACGAAAAATGACCGTAATTTCCTTCCCGTTGGAGATATTTCGACGTTTAAACGCCCAAATTACTGCATTTTACGCGCAGAACACAGTGCACGCTGTATCAAGCGTCGGACGAAGCCCAAAAACTCGCAAAACTCGATCATTCGTCGATTTCGACGAAAAATGACCGAAATTTCCGTCCCGTTGGAGATATTTCGACGTTTAAGCGCCCAAATTACTGCATTTTACACGCAGAACACAGTGCGCGCCGTCTCAAGCGTCGCGAAAAGGCCAACAACTAGCAAAACTCGATCATTCGTCGATTTCGACGAAAAATGATCGTAATTTCCGTCCCGTTGGAGATATTTCGACGTTTAAACGCCCAAATCACTGCATTTGACGCGCAGAACACAGTGCACACGGTAGCAAGAGTACAGACAAGCCCAAAAACTCACAAAACTCGATCATTCGTCGATTTCGACGAAAAAAGACCGTAATTTCCTTCCCGTTGGAGATATTTCGACGTTTAAACGCCCAAATCACTGCATTTGACGCGCAGAACACAGTGCGCGCTGTCGCAAGCGTCGAGAAAATCCCAACAACTCGCAAAACTCGATCATTCGTCGATTTCGACGAAAAATGACCGTAATTTCCTTCCCGTTGGAGATATTTCGACGTTTAAACGCCCAAATTACTGCATTTTACGCGCAGAACACAGTGCACGCTGTATCAAGCTTCGAAACAAGCCCAACAACTCGCAAAACTCGAGCATTCGTCGATTTCGACGAAAAATGATCGTAATTTCCGTCCCGTTGGAGATATTTCGACGTTTAAACGCCCAAATCACTGCATTTGACGCGCAGAACACAGTGCACACGGTATCAAGAGTACAGACAAGCCCAAAAACTCGCAAAACTCGATCATTCGTCGATTTCGACGAAAAAAGACCGTAATTTCCTTCCCGTTGGAGATATTTCGACGTTTAAACTCCCAAATTACTGCATTTTACGCGCAGAACACAGTGCACGCTGTATCAAGCGTCGGACGAAGCCCAAAAACTCGCAAAACTCGATCATTCGTCGATTTCGACGAAAAAAGACCGTAATTTCCTTCCCGTTGGAGATATGTCGACGTTTAAACGCCCAAATTACTGCATTTTACGCGCAGAACACAGTGCGCGCTGTCTCAAGCGTCGCGAAAAGGCCAACAACTCGCAAAACTCGATCATTCGTCGATTTCGGAGAAAAATGATCGTAATTTCCGTCCCGTTGGAGATATTTCGACGTTTAAACGCCCAAATCACTGCATTTGACGCGCAGAACACAGTGCACACGGTATCAAGAGTACAGACAAGCCCAAAAACTCGCAAAACTCGATCATTCGTCGATTTCGACGAAAAAAGACCGTAATTTCCTTCCCGTTGGAGATATTTCGACGTTTAAACGCCCAAATTACTGCATTTTACGCGCAGAACACAGTGCGCGCTGTCTCAAGCGTCGCGAAAAGGCCAACAACTCGCAAAACTCGATCATTCGTCGATTTCGACGAAAAATGACCGTAATTTCCTTCCCGTTGGAGATATTTCGACGTTTAAACGCCCAAATTACTGCACTTTACGCGCAGAACACAGTGCACGCTGTATCAAGCGTCGGACGAAGCCCAAAAACTCGCAAAACTCGATCATTCGTCGATTTCGACGAAAAATGACCGAAATTTCCGTCCCGTTGGAGATATTTCGACGTTTAAGCGCCCAAATTACTGCATTTTACACGCAGAACACAGTGCGCGCCGTCTCAAGCGTCGCGAAAAGGCCAACAACTAGCAAAACTCGATCATTCGTCGATTTCGACGAACAAAGACCGTAATTTCCTTCCCGCTGGAGATATTTCGACGTTTAAACCGCCCAAATTACTGCATTTGACGCGCAGAACACAGTGCGCGCTGTCTCAAGCGTCGAGGAAATCCCAACAACTCGCAAAACTCGATCATTCGTCGATTTCGACGAAAAATGACCGTAATTTCCTTCCCGTTGGAGATATTTCGACGTTTTAAACGCCCAAATTACTGCATTTGACGCGCAGAACACAGTGCACGCTGTATCAAGCGTCGGACGAAGCCCAAAAACTCGCAAAACTCGATCATTCGTCGATTTCGACGAAAAATGACCGAAATTTCCGTCCCGTTGGAGATATTTCGACGTTTAAGCGCCCAAATTACTGCATTTTACACGCAGAACACAGTGCGCGCCGTCTCAAGCGTCGCGAAAAGGCCAACAACTAGCAAAACTCGATCATTCGTCGATTTCGACGAAAAAAGACCGTAATTTCCTTCCCGCTGGAGATATTTCGACGTTTAAACGCCCAAATTACTGCATTTGACGCGCAGAACACAGTGCGCGCTGTCTCAAGCGTCGAGGAAATCCCAACAACTCGCAAAACTCGATCATTCGTCGATTTCGACGAAAAATGACCGTAATTTCCTTCCCGTTGGAGATATTTCGACGTTTAAACGCCCAAATTACTGCATTTTACGCGCAGAACACAGTGCACGCTGTATCAAGCGTCGGACGAAGCCCAAAAACTCGCAAAACTCGATCATTCGTCGATTTCGACGAAAAATGACCGAAATTTCCGTCCCGTTGGAGATATTTCGACGTTTAAGCGCCCAAATTACTGCATTTTACACGCAGAACACAGTGCGCGCCGTCTCAAGCGTCGCGAAAAGGCCAACAACTAGCAAAACTCGATCATTCGTCGATTTCGACGAAAAAAGACCGTAATTTCCTTCCCGCTGGAGATATTTCGACGTTTAAACGCCCAAATTAATGCATTTTACGCGCAGGACACAGTGCACACGGTATCAAGCTTCGAAACAATCCCAACAACTCGCAAAACTCGATCATTCGTCGATTTCGACGAAAAATGACCGTAATTTCCTTCCCGTTGGACATATTTCGACGTTTAAGCGCCCAAATTACTGCATTTTACACGCAGAACACAGTGCGCGCCGTCTCAAGCGTCGCGAAAAGGCCAACAACTCGCAAAACTCGATCATTCGTCGATTTCGACGAAAAAAGAGCGTAATTTCCTTCCCGTTGGAGATATTTCAACGTTTAAGCGCCCAAATTACTGCATTTGACGCGCAGAACACTGTGCACACGGTATCAAGCGTCGGACGAAGCCCAAAAACTCGCAAAACTCGATCATTCGTCGATTTCGACGAAAAAAGACCGTAATTTCCTTCCCGTTGGAGATATTTCGACGTTTAAACGCCCAAATTACTGCATTTTACGCGCAGAACACAGTGCGCGCTGTCTCAAGCGTCGCGAAAAGGCCAACAACTCGCAAAACTCGATCATTCGTCGATTTCGACGAAAAATGATCGTAATTTCCGTCCCGTTGGAGATATTTCGACGTTTAAACGCCCAAATCACTGCATTTGACGCGCAGAACACAGTGCACACGGTAGCAAGAGTACAGACAAGCCCAAAAACTCACAAAACTCGATCATTCGTCGATTTCGACGAAAAAAGACCGTAATTTCCTTCCCGTTGGAGATATTTCGACGTTTAAACGCCCAAATCACTGCATTTGACGCGCAGAACACAGTGCGCGCTGTCTCAAGCGTCGAGAAAATCCCAACAACTCGCAAAACTCGATCATTCGTCGATTTCGACTAAAAATGACCGTAATTTCCTTCCCGTTGGAGATATTTCGACGTTTAAACGCCCAAATTACTGCATTTTACGCGCAGAACACAGTGCACGCTGTATCAAGCTTCGAAACAAGCCCAACAACTCGCAAAACTCGATCATTCGTCGATTTCGACGAAAAATGATCGTAATTTCCGTCCCGTTGGAGATATTTCGACGTTTAAACGCCCAAATCACTGCATTTGACGCGCAGAACACAGTGCACACGGTATCAAGAGTGCAGACAAGCCCAAAAACTCGCAAAACTCGATCATTCGTCGATTTCGACGAAAAAAGACCGTAATTTCCTTCCCGTTGGAGATATTTCGACGTTTAAACGCCCAAATTACTGCATTGCACGCGCAGAACACAGTGCACGCTGTATCAAGCTTCGAAACAAGCCCAACAACTCGCAAAACTCGATCATTCGTTGATTTCGACGAAAAATGACCGTAATTTCCTTCCCGTTGGAGATATTTCGACGTTTAAACTCCCAAATTACTGCATTTTACGCGCAGAACACAGTGCACGCTGTATCAAGCGTCGGACGAAGCCCAAAAACTCGCAAAACTCGATCATTCGTCGATTTCGACGAAAAAAGACCGTAATTTCCTTCCCGTTGGAGATATTTCGACGTTTAAACGCCCAAATTACTGCATTTTACGCGCAGAACACAGTGCGCGCTGTCTCAAGCGTCGCGAAAAGGCCAACAACTCGCAAAACTCGATCATTCGTCGATTTCGACGAAAAATGACCGTAATTTCCTTCCCGTTGGAGATATTTCGACGTTTAAACTCCCAAATTACTGCATTTTACGCGCAGAACGCAGTGCACGCTGTATCAAGCGTCGGACGAAGCCCAAAAACTCGCAAAACTCGATCATTCGTCGATTTCGACGAAAAATGACCGAAATTTCCGTCCCGTTGGAGATATTTCGACGTTTAAGCGCCCAAATTACTGCATTTTACACGCAGAACACAGTGCGCGCCGTCTCAAGCGTCGCGAAAAGGCCAACAACTAGCAAAACTCGATCATTCGTCGATTTCGACGAAAAATGATCGTAATTTCCGTCCCGTTGGAGATATTTCGACGTTTTAACGCCCAAATCACTGCATTTGACGCGCAGAACACAGTGCACACGGTAGCAAGAGTACAGACAAGCCCAAAAACTCACAAAACTCGATCATTCGTCGATTTCGACGAAAAAAGACCGTAATTTCCTTCCCGTTGGAGATATTTCGACGTTTAAACGCCCAAATCACTGCTTTTGACGCGCAGAACACAGTGCGCGCTGTCTCAAGCGTCGAGAAAATCCCAACAACTCGCAAAACTCGATCATTCGTCGATTTCGACGAAAAATGACCGTAATTTCCTTCCCGTTGGAGATATTTCGACGTTTAAACGCCCAAATTACTGCATTTTACGCGCAGATCACAGTGCACGCTGTATCAAGCTTCGAAACAAGCCCAACAACTCGCAAAACTCGAGCATTCGTCGATTTCGACGAAAAATGATCGTAATTTCCGTCCCGTTGGAGATATTTCGACGTTTAAACGCCCAAATCACTGCATTTGACGCGCAGAACACAGTGCACACGGTATCAAGAGTACAGACAAGCCCAAAAACTCGCAAAACTCGATCATTCGTCGATTTCGACGAAAAAAGACCGTAATTTCCTTCCCGTTGGAGATATTTCGACGTTTAAACTCCCAAATTACTGCATTTTACGCGCAGAACACAGTGCACGCTGTATCAAGCGTCGGACGAAGCCCAAAAACTCGCAAAACTCGATCATTCGTCGATTTCGACGAAAAAAGACCGTAATTTCCTTCCCGTTGGAGATATTTCGACGTTTAAACGCCCAAATTACTGCATTTTACGCGCAGAACACAGTGCGCGCTGTCTCAAGCGTCGCGAAAAGGCCAACAACTCGCAAAACTCGATCATTCGTCGATTTCGACGAAAAATGACCGTAATTTCCTTCCCGTTGGAGATATTTCGACGTTTAAACGCCCAAATTACTGCACTTTACGCGCAGAACACAGTGCACGCTGTATCAAGCGTCGGACGAAGCCCAAAAACTCGCAAAACTCGATCATTCGTCGATTTCGACGAAAAATGACCGAAATTTCCGTCCCGTTGGAGATATTTCGACGTTTAAGCGCCCAAATTACTGCATTTTACACGCAGAACACAGTGCGCGCCGTCTCAAGCGTCGCGAAAAGGCCAACAACTAGCAAAACTCGATCATTCGTCGATTTCGACGAAAAAAGACCGTAATTTCCTTCCCGCTGGAGATATTTCGACGTTTAAACGCCCAAATTACTGCATTTGACGCGCAGAACACAGTGCGCGCTGTCTCAAGCGTCGAGGAAATCCCAACAACTCGCAAAACTCGATCATTCGTCGATTTCGACGAAAAATGACCGTAATTTCCTTCCCGTTGGAGATATTTCGACGTTTAAACGCCCAAATTACTGCATTTTACGCGCAGAACACAGTGCACGCTGTATCAAGCGTCGGACGAAGCCCAAAAACTCGCAAAACTCGATCATTCGTCGATTTCGACGAAAAATGACCGAAATTTCCGTCCCGTTGGAGATATTTCGACGTTTAAGCGCCCAAATTACTGCATTTTACACGCAGAACACAGTGCGCGCCGTCTCAAGCGTAGCGAAAAGGCCAACAACTAGCAAAACTCGATCATTCGTCGATTTCGACGAAAAATGATCGTAATTTCCGTCCCGTTGGAGATATTTCGACGTTTAAACGCCCAAATCACTGCATTTGACGCGCAGAACACAGTGCACACGGTAGCAAGAGTACAGACAAGCCCAAAAACTCACAAAACTCGATCATTCGTCGATTTCGACGAAAAAAGACCGTAATTTCCTTCCCGTTGGAGATATTTCGACGTTTAAACGCCCAAATCACTGCATTTGACGCGCAGAACACAGTGCGCGCTGTCTCAAGCGTCGAGAAAATCCCAACAACTCGCAAAACTCGATCATTCGTCGATTTCGACGAAAAATGACCGTAATTTCCTTCCCGTTGGAGATATTTCGACGTTTAAACGCCCAAATTACTGCATTTTACGCGCAGAACACAGTGCACGCTGTATCAAGCTTCGAAACAAGCCCAACAACTCGCAAAACTCGAGCATTCGTCGATTTCGACGAAAAATGATCGTAATTTCCGTCCCGTTGGAGATATTTCGACGTTTAAACGCCCAAATCACTGCATTTGACGCGCAGAACACAGTGCACACGGTATCAAGAGTACAGACAAGCCCAAAAACTCGCAAAACTCGATCATTCGTCGATTTCGACGAAAAAAGACCGTAATTTCCTTCCCGTTGGAGATATTTCGACGTTTAAACTCCCAAATTACTGCATTTTACGCGCAGAACACAGTGCACGCTGTATCAAGCGTCGGACGAAGCCCAAAAACTCGCAAAACTCGATCATTCGTCGATTTCGACGAAAAAAGACCGTAATTTCCTTCCCGTTGGAGATATGTCGACGTTTAAACGCCCAAATTACTGCATTTTACGCGCAGAACACAGTGCACGCTGTATCAAGCTTCGAAACAAGCCCAACAACTCGCAAAACTCGAGCATTCGTCGATTTCGACGAAAAATGATCGTAATTTCCGTCCCGTTGGAGATATTTCGACGTTTTAAACGCCCAAATCACTGCATTTGACGCGCAGAACACAGTGCACACGGTATCAAGAGTACAGACAAGCCCAAAAACTCGCAAAACTCGATCATTCGTCGATTTCGACGAAAAAAGACCGTAATTTCCTTCCCGTTGGAGATATTTCGACGTTTAAACTCCCAAATTACTGCATTTTACGCGCAGAACACAGTGCACGCTGTATCAAGCGTCGGACGAAGCCCAAAAACTCGCAAAACTCGATCATTCGTCGATTTCGACGAAAAAAGACCGTAATTTCCTTCCCGTTGGAGATATGTCGACGTTTAAACGCCCAAATTACTGCATTTTACGCGCAGAACACAGTGCGCGCTGTCTCAAGCGTCGCGAAAAGGCCAACAACTCGCAAAACTCGATCATTCGTCGATTTCGGAGAAAAATGATCGTAATTTCCGTCCCGTTGGAGATATTTCGACGTTTAAACGCCCAAATCACTGCATTTGACGCGCAGAACACAGTGCACACGGTATCAAGAGTACAGACAAGCCCAAAAACTCGCAAAACTCGATCATTCGTCGATTTCGACGAAAAAAGACCGTAATTTCCTTCCCGTTGGAGATATTTCGACGTTTTAAACGCCCAAATTACTGCATTTTACGCGCAGAACACAGTGCGCGCTGTCTCAAGCGTCGCGAAAAGGCCAACAACTCGCAAAACTCGATCATTCGTCGATTTCGACGAAAAATGACCGTAATTTCCTTCCCGTTGGAGATATTTCGACGTTTAAACGCCCAAATTACTGCACTTTACGCGCAGAACACAGTGCACGCTGTATCAAGCGTCGGACGAAGCCCAAAAACTCGCAAAACTCGATCATTCGTCGATTTCGACGAAAAATGACCGAAATTTCCGTCCCGTTGGAGATATTTCGACGTTTAAGCGCCCAAATTACTGCATTTTACACGCAGAACACAGTGCGCGCCGTCTCAAGCGTCGCGAAAAGGCCAACAACTAGCAAAACTCGATCATTCGTCGATTTCGACGAAAAAAGACCGTAATTTCCTTCCCGCTGGAGATATTTCGACGTTTAAACGCCCAAATTACTGCATTTGACGCGCAGAACACAGTGCGCGCTGTCTCAAGCGTCGAGGAAATCCCAACAACTCGCAAAACTCGATCATTCGTCGATTTCGACGAAAAATGACCGTAATTTCCTTCCCGTTGGAGATATTTCGACGTTTAAACGCCCAAATTACTGCATTTTACGCGCAGAACACAGTGCACGCTGTATCAAGCGTCGGACGAAGCCCAAAAACTCGCAAAACTCGATCATTCGTCGATTGCGACGAAAAATGACCGAAATTTCCGTCCCGTTGGAGATATTTCGACGTTTAAGCGCCCAAATTACTGCATTTTACACGCAGAACACAGTGCGCGCCGTCTCAAGCGTCGCGAAAAGGCCAACAACTAGCAAAACTCGATCATTCGTCGATTTCGACGAAAAAAGACCGTAATTTCCTTCCCGCTGGAGATATTTCGACGTTTAAACGCCCAAATTACTGCATTTGACGCGCAGAACACAGTGCGCGCTGTCTCAAGCGTCGAGGAAATCCCAACAACTCGCAAAACTCGATCATTCGTCGATTTCGACGAAAAATGACCGTAATTTCCTTCCCGTTGGAGATATTTCGACGTTTAAACGCCCAAATTATTGCATTTTACGCGCAGAACACAGTGCACGCTGTATCAAGCGTCGGACGAAGCCCAAAAACTCGCAAAACTCGATCATTCGTCGATTTCGACGAAAAATGACCGAAATTTCCGTCCCGTTGGAGATATTTCGACGTTTAAGCGCCCAAATTACTGCATTTTACACGCAGAACACAGTGCGCGCCGTCTCAAGCGTCGCGAAAAGGCCAACAACTAGCAAAACTCGATCATTCGTCGATTTCGACGAAAAAAGACCGTAATTTCCTTCCCGCTGGAGATATTTCGACGTTTAAACGCCCAAATTAATGCATTTTACGCGCAGGACACAGTGCACACGGTATCAAGCTTCGAAACAATCCCAACAACTCGCAAAACTCGATCATTCGTCGATTTCGACGAAAAATGACCGTAATTTCCTTCCCGTTGGACATATTTCGACGTTTAAGCGCCCAAATTACTGCATTTTACACGCAGAACACAGTGCGCGCCGTCTCAAGCGTCGCGAAAAGGCCAACAACTCGCAAAACTCGATCATTCGTCGATTTCGACGAAAAAAGAGCGTAATTTCCTTCCCGTTGGAGATATTTCAACGTTTAAGCGCCCAAATTACTGCATTTGACGCGCAGAACACTGTGCACACGGTATCAAGCGTCGGACGAAGCCCAAAAACTCGCAAAACTCGATCATTCGTCGATTTCGACGAAAAAAGACCGTAATTTCCTTCCCGTTGGAGATATTTCGACGTTTAAACGCCCAAATTACTGCATTTTACGCGCAGAACACAGTGCGCGCTGTCTCAAGCGTCGCGAAAAGGCCAACAACTCGCAAAACTCGATCATTCGTCGATTTCGACGAAAAATGATCGTAATTTCCGTCCCGTTGGAGATATTTCGACGTTTAAACGCCCAAATCACTGCATTTGACGCGCAGAACACAGTGCACACGGTAGCAAGAGTACAGACAAGCCCAAAAACTCACAAAACTCGATCATTCGTCGATTTCGACGAAAAAAGACCGTAATTTCCTTCCCGTTGGAGATATTTCGACGTTTAAACGCCCAAATCACTGCATTTGACGCGCAGAACACAGTGCGCGCTGTCTCAAGCGTCGAGAAAATCCCAACAACTCGCAAAACTCGATCATTCGTCGATTTCGACTAAAAATGACCGTAATTTCCTTCCCGTTGGAGATATTTCGACGTTTAAACGCCCAAATTACTGCATTTTACGCGCAGAACACAGTGCACGCTGTATCAAGCTTCGAAACAAGCCCAACAACTCGCAAAACTCGATCATTCGTCGATTTCGACGAAAAATGATCGTAATTTCCGTCCCGTTGGAGATATTTCGACGTTTAAACGCCCAAATCACTGCATTTGACGCGCAGAACACAGTGCACACGGCATCAAGAGTGCAGACAAGCCCAAAAACTCGCAAAACTCGATCATTCGTCGATTTCGACGAAAAAAGACCGTAATTTCCTTCCCGTTGGAGATATTTCGACGTTTAAACGCCCAAATTACTGCATTGCACGCGCAGAACACAGTGCACGCTGTATCAAGCTTCGAAACAAGCCCAACAACTCGCAAAACTCGATCATTCGTTGATTTCGACGAAAAATGACCGTAATTTCCTTCCCGTTGGAGATATTTCGACGTTTAATCGCCCAAATTACTGCATTTACGCGCAGAACACAGTGCACGCTGTATCAAGCGTCGGACGAAGCCCAAAAACTCGCAAAACTCGATCATTCGTCGATTTCGACGAAAAAAGACCGTAATTTCCTTCCCGTTGGAGATATGTCGACGTTTAAACGCCCAAATTACTGCATTTTACGCGCAGAACACAGTGCGCGCTGTCTCAAGCGTCGCGAAAAGGCCAACAACTCGCAAAACTCGATCATTCGTCGATTTCGGCGAAAAATGATCGTAATTTCCGTCCCGTTGGAGATATTTCGACGTTTAAACGCCCAAATCACTGCATTTGACGCGCAGAACACAGTGCACACGGTATCAAGAGTACAGACAAGCCCAAAAACTCGCAAAACTCGATCATTCGTCGATTTCGACGAAAAATGACCGTAATTTCCTTCCCGTTGGAGATATTTCGACGTTTAAACGCCCAAATTACTGCATTTGACGCGCAGAACACCGTGCACGCTGTATCAAGCTTCGAAACAAGCCCAACAACTCGCAAAACTCGATCATTCGTTGATTTCGACGAAAAATGACCGTAATTTCCTTCCCGCTGGAGATATTTCGACGTTTAAACGCCCAAATTACTGCATTTGACGCGCAGAACACAGTGCACACGGTATCAAGAGTACAGACAAGCCCAAAAACTCGCAAAACTCGATCATTCGTCGATTTCGACGAAAAAAGACCGTAATTTCCTTCCCGTTGGAGATATTTCGACGTTTAAACGCCCAAATTACTGCATTTTACGCGCAGAACACAGTGCGCGCTGTCTCAAGCGTCGCGAAAAGGCCAACAACTCGCAAAACTCGATCATTCGTCGATTTCGACGAAAAATGACCGTAATTTCCTTCCCGTTGGAGATATTTCGACGTTTAAACGCCCAAATTACTGCATTTTACGCGCAGAACACAGTGCACGCTGTATCAAGCGTCGGACGAAGCCCAAAAACTCGCAAAACTCGATCATTCGTCGATTTCGACGAAAAATGACCGAAATTTCCGTCCCGTTGGAGATATTTCGACGTTTAAGCGCCCAAATTACTGCATTTTACACGCAGAACACAGTGCGCGCCGTCTCAAGCGTCGCGAAAAGGCCAACAACTAGCAAAACTCGATCATTCGTCGATTTCGACGAAAAAAGACCGTAATTTCCTTCCCGCTGGAGATATTTCGACGTTTAAACGCCCAAATTACTGCATTTGACGCGCAGAACACAGTGTGCGCTGTCTCAAGCGTCGAGGAAATCCCAACAACTCGCAAAACTCGATCATTCGTCGATTTCGACGAAAAATGACCGTAATTTCCTTCCCGTTGGAGATATTTCGACGTTTAAGCGCCCAAATTACTACATTTTACACGCAGAACACAGTGCGCGCCGCCTCAAGCGTCGCGAAAAGGCCAACAATTCGCAAAACTCGATCATTCGTCGATTTCGACGAAAAAAGACCGTAATTTCCTTCCCGTTGGAGATATTTCGACGTTTAAGCGCCCAAATTGCAGCATTTGACGCACAGAACACAGTGCGCGCTGTCTCAAGCGTACAGAGAAGCCAAAAACTCGCAAAACTCGATCATAAGTCGAATTCGACGAAAAATGACCGAAATTTCCGTGCCGTTGGAGATATTTCGACGTTTAAGCGCCCAAATTACTGCATTTTACACGCAGAACACAGTGCGCGCCGTCTCAAGCGTCGCGAAAAGGCCAACAACTCGCAAAACTCGATCATTCGTCGATTTCGACGAAAAAAGACCGTAATTTCCTTCCCGTTGGAGATATTTCGACGTTTAAACGCCCAAATTACTGCATTTTACGCGCAGAACACAGTGCGCGCTGTCTCAAGCGTCGCGAAAAGGCCAACAACTCGCAAAACTCGATCATTCGTCGATTTCGACGAAAAATGATCGTAATTTCCGTCCCGTTGGAGATATTTCGACGTTTAAACGCCCAAATCACTGCATTTGACGCGCAGAACATAGTGCACACGGTATCAAGAGTACAGACAAGCCCAAAAACTCGCAAAACTCGATCATTCGTCGATTTCGACGAAAAAAGACCGTAATTTCCTTCCCGTTGGAGATATTTCGACGTTTAAACGCCCAAATTACTGCCTTTTACGCGCAGAACACAGTGCGCGCTGTCTCAAGCGTCGAGAAAATCCCAACAACTCGCAAAACTCGATCATTCGTCGATTTCGACGAAAAATGACCGTAATTTCCTTCCCGTTGGAGATATTTCGACGTTTAAACGCCCAACTTACTGCATTTTACGCGCAGAACACAGTGCACGCTGTATCAAGCGTCGGACGAAGCCCAAAAACTCGCAAAACTCGATCATTCGTCGATTTCGACGAAAAATGACCGAAATTTCCGTCCCGTTGGAGATATTTCGACGTTTAAGCGCCCAAATTACTGCATTTTACACGCAGAACACAGTGCGCGCCGTCTCAAGCGTCGCGAAAAGGCCAACAACTAGCAAAACTCGATCATTCGTCGATTTCGACGAAAAAAGACCGTAATTTCCTTCCCGCTGGAGATATTTCGACGTTTAAACGCCCAAATTACTGCATTTGACGCGCAGAACACAGTGTGCGCTGTCTCAAGCGTCGAGGAAATCCCAACAACTCGCAAAACTCGATCATTCGTCGATTTCGACGAAAAATGACCGTAATTTCCTTCCCGTTGGAGATATTTCGACGTTTAAACGCCCAAATTACTGCATTTTACGCGCAGAACACAGTGCACGCTGTATCAAGCGTCGGACGAAGCCCCAAAAACTCGCAAAACTCGATCATTCGTCGATTTCGACGAAAAATGACCGAAATTTCCGTCCCGTTGGAGATATTTCGACGTTTAAGCGCCCAAATTACTGCATTTTACACGCAGAACACAGTGCGCGCCGTCTCAAGCGTCGCGAAAAGGCCAACAACTAGCAAAACTCGATCATTCGTCGATTTCGACGAAAAAAGACCGTAATTTCCTTCCCGCTGGAGATATTTCGACGTTTAAACGCCCAAATTACTGCATTTTACACGCAGAACACAGTGCGCGCCGCCTCAAGCGTCGCGAAAAGGCCAACAATTCGCAAAACTCGATCATTCGTCGATTTCGACGAAAAATGACCGTAATTTCCTTCCCGTTGGAGATATTTCGACGTTTAAACGCCCAAATTACTACATTTTACGCGCAGGGCACAGTGCACACGGTATCAAGCTTCGAAACAATCCCAACAACTCGCAAAACTCGATCATTCGTCGATTTCGACAAAAATGAACGTAATTTCCTTCCCGTTGGACATATTTCGACGTTTAAGCGCCCAAATTACTGCATTTTACACGCAGAACACAGTGCGCGCCGTCTCAAGCGTCGCGAAAAGGCCAACAACTCGCAAAACTCGATCATTCGTCGATTTCGACGAAAAATGACCGTAATTTCCTTCCCGTTGGAGATATTTCGACGTTTAAGCGCCCAAATTACTGCATTTGACGCGCAGAACACTGTGCAGACGGTATCAAGCGTCGGACGAAGCCCAAAAACTCGCAAAACTCGATCATTCGTCGATTTCGACGAAAAAAGACCGTAATTTCCTTCCCGTTGGAGATACTTCGACGTTTAAACGCCCAAATTACTGCATTTTACGCGCAGAACACAGTGCGCGCTGTCTCAAGCGTCGCGAAAAGGCCAACAACTCGCAAAACTCGATCATTCGTCGATTTCGACGAAAAATGATCGTAATTTCCGTCCCGTTGGAGATATTTCGACGTTTAAACGCCCAAATCACTGCATTTGACGCGCAGAACACAGTGCACACGGTATCAAGAGTACAGACAAGCCCAAAAACTCACAAAACTCGATCATTCGTCGATTTCGACGAAAAAAGACCGTAATTTCCTTCCCGTTGGAGATATTTCGACGTTTAAACGCCCAAATCACTGCATTTTACGCGCAGAACACAGTGCGCGCTGTCTCAAGCGTCGCGAAAAGGCCAACAACTCGCAAAACTCGATCATTCGTCGATTTCGACGAAAAATGATCGTAATTTCCGTCCCGTTGGAGATATTTCGACGTTTAAACGCCCAAATCACTGCATTTGACGCGCAGAACACAGTGCACACGGTATCAAGAGTACAGACAAGCCCAAAAACTCGCAAAACTCGATCATTCGTCGATTTCGACGAAAAAAGACCGTAATTTCCTTCCCGTTGGAGATATTTCGACGTTTAAACGCCCAAATTACTGCATTTTACGCGCAGAACACAGTGCGCGCTGTCTCAAGCGTCGAGAAAATCCCAACAACTCGCAAAACTCGATCATTCGTCGATTTCGACGAAAAATGACCGTAATTTCCTTCCCGTTGGAGATATTTCGACGTTTAAACGCCCAAATTACTGCATTTCACGCGCAGAACACAGTGCACGCTGTATCAAGCTTCGAAACAAGCCCAACAACTCGCAAAACTCGATCATTCGTCGAATTCGACGAAAAATGACCGAAATTTCCGTCCCGTTGGAGATATTTCGACGTTTAAGCGCCCAAATTACTGCATTTTACACGCAGAACACAGTGCGCGCCGTCTCAAGCGTCGCGAAAAAGCCAACAACTAGCAAAACTCGATCATTCGTCGTTTTCGACGAAAAAAGACCGTAATTTCCTTCCCGCTGGAGATATTTCGACGTTTTAAACGCCCAAATTACTGCATTTGACGCGCAGAACACAGTGCACACGGTATCAAGAGTACAGACAAGCCCAAAAACTCGCAAAACTCGATCATTCGTCGATTTCGACGAAAAAAGACCGTAATTTCCTTCCCGTTGGAGATATTTCGACGTTTAAACGCCCAAATTACTGCATTTTACGCGCAGAACACATTGCGCGCTGTCTCAAGAATCGCGAAAAGGCCAACAACTCGCAAAACTCGATCATTCGTCGATTTCGACGAAAAATGACCGTAATTTCCTTCCCGTTGGAGATATTTCGACGTTTGAACGCCCAAATTACTGCATTTTACGCGCAGAACACAGTGCTCGCTGTGTCAAGCGTCGGACGAAGCCCAAAAACTCGCAAAACTCGATCATTCGTCGATTTCGACGAAAAATGACCGAAATTTCCGTCCCGTTGGAGATATTTCGACGTTTAAGCGCCCAAATTACTGCATTTTACACGCAGAACACAGTGCGCGCCGTCTCAAGCGTCGCGAAAAGGCCAACAACTAGCAAAACTCGATCATTCGTCGATTTCGACGAAAAAATACCGTAATTTCCTTCCCGCTGGAGATATTTCGACGTTTAAACGCCCAAATTACTGCATTTTACACGCAGAACACAGTGCGCGCCGTCTCAAGCGTCGCGAAAAGGCCAACAACTAGCAAAACTCGATCATTCGTCGATTTCGACGAAAAAAGACCGTAATTTCCTTCCCGCTGGAGATATTTCGACGTTTAAACGCCCAAATTACTGCATTTGACGCGCAGAACACAGTGCACACGGTATCAAGAGTACAGACAAGCCCAAAAACTCGCAAAACTCGATCATTCGTCGATTTCGACGAAAAAAGACCGTAATTTCCTTTCCGTTGGAGATATTTCGACGTTTAAACGCCCAAATTACTGCATTTTACGCGCAGAACACATTGCGCGCTGTCTCAAGCGTCGCGAAAAGGCCAACAACTCGCAAAACTCGATCATTCGTCGATTTCGACGAAAAATGACCGTAATTTCCTTCCCGTTGGAGATATTTCGACGTTTAAACGCCCAAATTACTGCATTTTACGCGCAGAACACAGTGCACGCTGTATCAAGCGTCGGACGAAGCCCAAAAACTCGCAAAACTCGATCATTCGTCGATTTCGACGAAAAATGACCGAAATTTCCGTCCCGTTGGAGATATTTCGACGTTTAAGCGCCCAAATTACTGCATTTTACACGCAGAACACAGTGCGCGCCGTCTCAAGCGTCGCGAAAAGGCCAACAACTAGCAACACTCGATCATTCGTCGATTTCGACGAAAAAATACCGTAATTTCCTTCCCGCTGGAGATATTTCGACGTTTAAACGCCCAAATTACTGCATTTGACGCGCAGAACACAGTGTGCGCTGTCTCAAGCGTCGAAGAAATCCCAACAACTCGCAAAACTCGGTCATTCGTCGATTTCGACGAAAAATGACCGTAATTTCCTTCCCGTTGGAGATATTTCGACGTTTAAACGCCCAAATTACTGCATTTTACGCGCAGAACACAGTGCACGCTGTATCAAGCGTCGGACGAAGCCCAAAAACTCGCAAAACTCGATCATTCGTCGATTTCGACGAAAAATGACCGAAATTTCCGTCCCGTTGGAGATATTTCGTCGTTTAAGCGCCCAAATTACTGCAGTTTACACGCAGAACACAGTGCGCGCCGTCTCAAGCGTCGCGAAAAGGCCAACAACTAGCAAAACTCGATCATTCGTCGATTTCGACGAAAAAATACCGTAATTTCCTTCCCGCTGGAGATATTTCGACGTTTAAACGCCCAAATTACTGCATTTGACGCGCAGAACACAGTGTGCGCTGTCTCAAGCGTCGAGGAAATCCCAACAACTCGCAAAACTCGATCATTCGTCGATTTCGACGAAAAATGACCGTAATTTCCTTCCCGTTGGAGATATTTCGACGTTTAAACGCCCAAATTACTGCATTTTACGCGCAGAACACATTGCGCGCTGTCTCAAGAATCGCGAAAAGGCCAACAACTCGCAAAACTCGATCATTCGTCGATTTCGACGAAAAATGACCGTAATTTCCTTCCCGTTGGAGATATTTCGACGTTTAAACGCCCAAATTACTGCATTTTACGCGCAGAACACAGTGCACGCTGTGTCAAGCGTCGGACGAAGCCCAAAAACTCGCAAAACTCGATCATTCGTCGATTTCGACGAAAAATGACCGAAATTTCCGTCCCGTTGGAGATATTTCGACGTTTAAGCGCCCAAATTACTGCATTTTACACGCAGAACACAGTGCGCGCCGTCTCAAGCGTCGCGAAAAGGCCAACAACTAGCAAAACTCGATCATTCGTCGATTTCGACGAAAAAATACCGTAATTTCCTTCCCGCTGGAGATATTTCGACGTTTAAACGCCCAAATTACTGCATTTTACACGCAGAACACAGTGCGCGCCGTCTCAAGCGTCGCGAAAAGGCCAACAACTAGCAAAACTCGATCATTCGTCGATTTCGACGAAAAAAGACCGTAATTTCCTTCCCGCTGGAGATATTTCGACGTTTAAACGCCCAAATTACTGCATTTGACGCGCAGAACACAGTGCACACGGTATCAAGAGTACAGACAAGCCAAAAACTCGCAAAACTCGATCATTCGTCGATTTCGACGAAAAAAGACCGTAATTTCCTTTCCGTTGGAGATATTTCGACGTTTAAACGCCCAAATTACTGCATTTTACGCGCAGAACACATTGCGCGCTGTCTCAAGCGTCGCGAAAAGGCCAACAACTCGCAAAACTCGATCATTCGTCGATTTCGACGAAAAATGACCGTAATTTCCTTCCCGTTGGAGATATTTCGACGTTTAAACGCCCAAATTACTGCATTTTACGCGCAGAACACAGTGCACGCTGTATCAAGCGTCGGACGAAGCCCAAAAACTCGCAAAACTCGATCATTCGTCGATTTCGACGAAAAATGACCGAAATTTCCGTCCCGTTGGAGATATTTCGACGTTTAAGCGCCCAAATTACTGCATTTTACACGCAGAACACAGTGCGCGCCGTCTCAAGCGTCGCGAAAAGGCCAACAACTAGCAAAACTCGATCATTCGTCGATTTCGACGAAAAAATACCGTAATTTCCTTCCCGCTGGAGATATTTCGACGTTTAAACGCCCAAATTACTGCATTTGACGCGCAGAACACAGTGTGCGCTGTCTCAAGCGTCGAGGAAATCCCAACAACTCGCAAAACTCGATCATTCGTCGATTTCGACGAAAAAAGACCGTAATTTCCTTTCCGTTGGAGATATTTCGACGTTTAAACGCCCAAATTACTGCATTTTACGCGCAGAACACATTGCGCGCTGTCTCAAGCGTCGCGAAAAGGCCAACAACTCGCAAAACTCGATCATTCGTCGATTTCGACGAAAAATGACCGTAATTTCCTTCCCGTTGGAGATATTTCGACGTTTAAACGCCCAAATTACTGCAGTTTACACGCAGAACACAGTGCGCGCCGTCTCAAGCGTCGCGAAAAGGCCAACAACTAGCAAAACTCGATCATTCGTCGATTTCGACGAAAAAATACCGTAATTTCCTTCCCGCTGGAGATATTTCGACGTTTAAACGCCCAAATTACTGCATTTGACGCACAGAACACAGTGTGCGCTGTCTCAAGCGTCGAGGAAATCCCAACAACTCGCAAAACTCGATCATTCGTCGATTTCGACGAAAAATGACCGTAATTTCCTTCCCGTTGGAGATATTTCGACGTTTAAACGCCCAAATCACTGCATTTGACGCGCAGAACACAGTGCGCGCTGTCTCAAGCGTCGAGAAAATCCCAACAACTCGCAAAACTCGATCATTCGTCGATTTCGACGAAAAATGACCGTAATTTCCTTCCCGTTGGAGATATTTCGACGTTTAAACGCCCAAATTACTGCATTTTACGCGCAGAACACAGTGCACGCTGTATCAAGCTTCGAAACAAGCCCAACAACTCGCAAAACTCGATCATTCGTCGATTTCGACGAAAAATGATCGTAATTTCCGTCCCGTTGGAGATATTTCGACGTTTAAACGCCCAAATCACTGCATTTGACGCGCAGAACACAGTGCACACGGTATCAAGAGTACAGACAAGCCCAAAAACTCGCAAAACTCGATCATTCGTCGATTTCGACGAAAAATGACCGTAATTTCCTTCCCGTTGGAGATATTTCGACGTTTAAACGCCCAAATTACTGCATTTCACGCGCAGAACACAGGGCACGCTGTATCAAGCTTCGAAACAAGCCCAACAACTCGCAAAACTCGATCATTCGTCGAATTCGACGAAAAATGACCGAAATTTCCGTCCCGTTGGAGATATTTCGACGTTTAAGCGCCCAAATTACTGCATTTGACGCGCAGAACACAGTGCACGCGGTATCAAGAGTACAGACAAGCCCAACAACTCGCAAAACTCGATCATTCGTCGATTTCGACGAAAAATGTCCGTAATTTTCGACCCGTTGGAGATATTTCGACGTTTAAGCGTCCCAATTACTGCATTTTACGCGCAGAACACAGTGGACGCTGTATCAAGCGTCGGAAGAAGCGCAGCAAGTCGCAAAACTCGATCACTCGTCGATTTCGACGAAAAATGACCGTAATTTTCGACCCGTTGGAGATATTTCGACGTTTAAGCGCCCCAATTACTGCATTTTACGCGCAGAACACAGTGGACGCTGTATCAAGCGTCGGAAGAAGCCGCGCAACTCGCACAACTCGATCATTCGTCGATTTCGACGAAAAATGACCGAAATTTCCGTCCCGTTGGAGATATTTCGACGTTTAAGCGCCCAAATTACTGCATTTTACACGCAGAACACAGTGCGCGCCGTCTCAAGCGTCGCGAAAAGGCCAACAACTAGCAAAACTCGATCATTCGTCGATTTCGACGAAAAAAGACCGTAATTGCCTTCCCGCTGGAGATATTTCGACGTTTAAACGCCCAAATTACTGCATTTGACGCGCAGAACACAGTGTGCGCTGTCTCAAGCGTCGAGGAAATCCCAACAACTCGCAAAACTCGATCATTCGTCGATTTCGACGAAAAATGACCGTAATTTCCTTCCCGTTGGAGATATTTCGACGTTTAAACGCCCAAATTACTGCATTTTACGCGCAGAACACAGTGCACGCTGTATCAAGCGTCGGACGAAGCCCAAAAACTCGCAAAACTCGATCATTTGTCGATTTCGACGAAAAATGACCGTAATTTCCTTCCCGTTGGAGATATTTCGACGTTTAAGCGCCCAAATTACTACATTTTACACGCAGAACACAGTGCGCGCCGCCTCAAGCGTCGCGAAAAGGCCAACAATTCGCAAAACTCGATCATTCGTCGATTTCGACAAAATGACCGTAATTTCCTTCCCGTTGGAGATATTTCGACGTTTAAACGCCCAAATTACTGCATTTTACGCGCAGGACACAGTGCACACGGTAGCAAGCTTCGAAACAATCCCAACAACTCGCAAAACTCGATCATTCGTCGATTTCGACGAAAAATGACCGTAATTTCCTTCCCGTTGGACATATTTCGACGTTTAAGCGCCCAAATTACTGCATTTTACACGCAGAACACAGTGCGCGCCGTCTCAAGCGTCGCGAAAAAGCCAACAACTCGCAAAACTCGATCATTCGTCGATTTCGACGAAAAAAGACCGTAATTTCCTTCCCGTTGGAGATATTTCGACGTTTAAGCGCCCAAATTACTGCATTTGACGCGCAGAACACTGTGCACACGGTATCAAGCGTCGGACGAAGCCCAAAAACTCGCAAAACTCGATCATTCGTCGATTTCGACGAAAAAAGACCGTAATTTCCTTCCCGCTGGAGATATTTCGACGTTTAAACGCCCAAATTACTGCATTTTACACGCAGAACACAGTGCGCGCCGCCTCAAGCGTCGCGAAAAGGCCAACAACTCGCAAAACTCGATCATTCGTCGATTTCGACGAAAAATGATCGTAATTTCCGTCCCGTTGGAGATATTTCGACGTTTAAACGCCCAAATCACTGCATTTGACGCGCAGAACACAGTGCACACGGTATCAAGAGTACAGACAAGCCCAAAAACTCACAAAACTCGATCATTCGTCGATTTCGACGAAAAAAGACCGTAATTTCCTTCCCGTTGGAGATATTTCGACGTTTAAACGCCCAAATCACTGCATTTGACGCGCAGAACACAGTGCGCGCTGTCTCAAGCGTCGAGAAAATCCCAACAACTCGCAAAACTCGATCATTCGTCGATTTCGACGAAAAATGACCGTAATTTCCTTCCCGTTGGAGATATTTCGACGTTTAAACGCCCAAATTACTGCATTTTACGCGCAGAACACAGTGCACGCTGTATCAAGCTTCGAAACAAGCCCAACAACTCGCAAAACTCGATCATTCGTCGATTTCGACGAAAAATGATCGTAATTTCCGTCCCGTTGGAGATATTTCGACGTTTAAACGCCCAAATCACTGCATTTGACGCGCAGAACACAGTGCACACGGTATCAAGAGTACAGACAAGCCCAAAAACTCGCAAAACTCGATCATTCGTCGATTTCGACGAAAAAAGACCGTAATTTCCTTCCCGTTGGAGATATTTCGACGTTTAAACGCCCAAATTACTGCATTTTACGCGCAGAACACAGTGCGCGCTGTCTCAAGCGTCGAGAAAATCCCAACAACTCGCAAAACTCGATCATTCGTCGATTTCGACGAAAAATGACCGTAATTTCCTTCCCGTTGGAGATATTTCGACGTTTAAACGCCCAAATTACTGCATTTCACGCGCAGAACACAGTGCACGCTGTATCAAGCTTCGAAACAAGCCCAACAACTCGCAAAACTCGATCATTCGTTGATTTCGACGAAAAATGACCGTAATTTCCTTCCCGTTGGAGATATTTCGACGTTTAATCGCCCAAATTACTGCATTTTACGCGCAGAACACAGTGCACGCTGTATCAAGCGTCGGACGAAGCCCAAAAACTCGCAAAACTCGATCATTCGTCGATTTCGACGAAAAATGATCGTAATTTCCGTCCCGTTGGAGATATTTCGACGTTTAAACGCCCAAATCACTGCATTTGACGCGCAGAACACAGTGCACACGGTATCAAGAGTACAGACAAGCCCAAAAACTCGCAAAACTCGATCATTCGTCGATTTCGACGAAAAAAGACCGTAATTTCCTTCCCGTTGGAGATATTTCGACGTTTAAACGCCCAAATTACTGCATTTTACGCGCAGAACACAGTGCGCGCTGTCTCAAGCGTCGAGAAAATCCCAACAACTCGCAAAACTCGATCATTCGTCGATTTCGACGAAAAATGACCGTAATTTCCTTCCCGTTGGAGATATTTCGACGTTTAAACGCCCAAATTACTGCATTTTACGCGCAGAACACAGTGCACGCTGTATCAAGCTTCGAAACAAGCCCAACAACTCGCAAAACTCGATCATTCGTTGATTTCGACGAAAAATGACCGTAATTTCCTTCCCGTTGGAGATATTTCGACGTTTAATCGCCCAAATTACTGCATTTTACGCGCAGAACACAGTGCACGCTGTATCCAGCGTCGGACGAAGCCCAAAAACTCGCAAAACTCGATCATTCGTCGATTTCGACGAAAAATGATCGTAATTTCCGTCCCGTTGGAGATATTTCGACGTTTAAACGCCCAAATCACTGCATTTGACGCGCAGAACACAGTGCACACGGTATCAAGAGTACAGACAAGCCCAAAAACTCGCAAAACTCGATCATTCGTCGATTTCGACGAAAAAAGACCGTAATTTCCTTCCCGTTGGAGATATTTCGACGTTTAAACGCCCAAATTACTGCATTTTACGCGCAGAACACAGTGCGCGCTGTCTCAAGCGTCGAGAAAATCCCAACAACTCGCAAAACTCGATCATTCGTCGATTTCGACGAAAAATGACCGTCATTTCCTTCCCGTTGGAGATATTTCGACGTTTAAACGCCCAAATTACTGCATTTCACGCGCAGAACACAGTGCACGCTGTATCAAGCTTCGAAACAAGCCCAACAACTCGCAAAACTCGATCATTCGTTGATTTCGACGAAAAATGACCGTAATTTCCTTCCCGTTGGAGATATTTCGACGTTTAATCGCCCAAATTACTGCATTTTACGCGCAGAACACAGTGCACGCTGTATCAAGCGTCGGACGAAGCCCAAAAACTCGCAAAACTCGATCATTCGTCGATTTCGACGAAAAAAGACCGTAATTTCCTTCCCGTTGGAGATATGTCGACGTTTAAACGCCCAAATTACTGCATTTTACGCGCAGAACACAGTGCGCGCTGTCTCAAGCGTCGCGAAAAGGCCAACAACTCGCAAAACTCGATCATTCGTCGATTTCGGCGAAAAATGATCGTAATTTCCGTCCCGTTGGAGATATTTCGACGTTTAAACGCCCAAATTACTGCATTTTACGCGCAGAACACAGTGCGCGCTGTCTCAAGTGTCGCGAAAAGGCCAACAACTCGCAAAACTCGATCATTCGTCGATTTCGACGAAACATGACCGTAATTTCCTTCCCGTTGGAGATATTTCGACGTTTAAACGCCCAAATTACTGCACTTTACGCGCAGAACACAGTGCACGCTGTATCAAGCGTCGGACGAAGCCCAAAAACTCGCAAAACTCGATCATTCGTCGATTTCGACGAAAAATGATCGTAATTTCCGTCCCGTTGGAGATATTTCGACGTTTAAACGCCCAAATCACTGCATTTGACGCGCAGAACACAGTGCACACGGTATCAAGAGTACAGACAAGCCCAAAAACTCGCAAAACTCGATCATTCGTCGATTTCGACGAAAAAAGACCGTAATTTCCTTCCCGTTGGAGATATTTCGACGTTTAAACGCCCAAATTACTGCATTTTACGCGCAGAACACAGTGCGCGCTGTCTCAAGCGTCGAGAAAATCCCAACAACTCGCAAAACTCGATCATTCGTCGATTTCGACGAAAAATGACCGTAATTTCCTTCCCGTTGGAGATATTTCGACGTTTAAACGCCCAAATTACTGCATTTTACGCGCAGAACACAGTGCACGCTGTATCAAGCTTCGAAACAAGCCCAACAACTCGCAAAACTCGATCATTCGTTGATTTCGACGAAAAATGACCGTAATTTCCTTCCCGTTGGAGATATTTCGACGTTTAATCGCCCAAATTACTGCATTTTACGCGCAGAACACAGTGCACGCTGTATCCAGCGTCGGACGAAGCCCAAAAACTCGCAAAACTCGATCATTCGTCGATTTCGACGAAAAATGATCGTAATTTCCGTCCCGTTGGAGATATTTCGACGTTTAAACGCCCAAATCACTGCATTTGACGCGCAGAACACAGTGCACACGGTATCAAGAGTACAGACAAGCCCAAAAACTCGCAAAACTCGATCATTCGTCGATTTCGACGAAAAAAGACCGTAATTTCCTTCCCGTTGGAGATATTTCGACGTTTAAACGCCCAAATTACTGCATTTTACGCGCAGAACACAGTGCGCGCTGTCTCAAGCGTCGAGAAAATCCCAACAACTCGCAAAACTCGATCATTCGTCGATTTCGACGAAAAATGACCGTAATTTCCTTCCCGTTGGAGATATTTCGACGTTTAAACGCCCAAATTACTGCATTTCACGCGCAGAACACAGTGCACGCTGTATCAAGCTTCGAAACAAGCCCAACAACTCGCAAAACTCGATCATTCGTTGATTTCGACGAAAAATGACCGTAATTTCCTTCCCGTTGGAGATATTTCGACGTTTAATCGCCCAAATTACTGCATTTTACGCGCAGAACACAGTGCACGCTGTATCAAGCGTCGGACGAAGCCCAAAAACTCGCAAAACTCGATCATTCGTCGATTTCGACGAAAAAAGACCGTAATTTCCTTCCCGTTGGAGATATGTCGACGTTTAAACGCCCAAATTACTGCATTTTACGCGCAGAACACAGTGCGCGCTGTCTCAAGCGTCGCGAAAAGGCCAACAACTCGCAAAACTCGATCATTCGTCGATTTCGGCGAAAAATGATCGTAATTTCCGTCCCGTTGGAGATATTTCGACGTTTAAACGCCCAAATCACTGCATTTGACGCGCAGAACACAGTGCACACGGTATCAAGAGTACAGACAAGCCCAAAAACTCGCAAAACTCGATCATTCGTCGATTTCGACGAAAAAAGACCGTAATTTCCTTCCCGTTGGAGATATTTCGACGTTTAAACGCCCAAATTACTGCATTTTACGCGCAGAACACAGTGCGCGCTGTCTCAAGCGTCGCGAAAAGGCCAACAACTCGCAAAACTCGATCATTCGTCGATTTCGACGAAAAATGACCGTAATTTCCTTCCCGTTGGAGATATTTCGACGTTTAAACGCCCAAATTACTGCACTTTACGCGCAGAACACAGTGCACGCTGTATCAAGCGTCGGACGAAGCCCAAAAACTCGCAAAACTCGATCATTCGTCGATTTCGACGAAAAATGATCGTAATTTCCGTCCCGTTGGAGATATTTCGACGTTTAAACGCCCAAATCACTGCATTTGACGCGCAGAACACAGTGCACACGGTAGCAAGAGTACAGACAAGCCCAAAAACTCACAAAACTCGATCATTCGTCGATTTCGACGAAAAAAGACCGTAATTTCCTTCCCGTTGGAGATATTTCGACGTTTAAACGCCCAAATCACTGCATTTGATGCGCAGAACACAGTGCGCGCTGTCTCAAGCGTCGAGAAAATCCCAACAACTCGCAAAACTCGATCATTCGTCGATTTCGACGAAAAATGACCGTAATTTCCTTCCCGTTGGAGATATTTCGACGTTTAAACGCCCAAATTACTGCATTTTACGCGCAGAACACAGTGCACGCTGTATCAAGCTTCGAAACAAGCCCAACAACTCGCAAAACTCGAGCATTCGTCGATTTCGACGAAAAATGATCGTAATTTCCGTCCCGTTGGAGATATTTCGACGTTTAAACGCCCAAATCACTGCATTTGACGCGCAGAACACAGTGCGCGCTGTCTCAAGCGTCGCGAAAAGGCCAACAACTCGCAAAACTCGATCATTCGTCGATTTCGGCGAAAAATGATCGTAATTTCCGTCCCGTTGGAGATATTTCGACGTTTAAACGCCCAAATCACTGCATTTGACGCGCAGAACACAGTGCACACGGTATCAAGAGTACAGGCAAGCCCAAAAACTCGCAAAACTCGATCATTCGTCGATTTCGACGAAAAATGACCGTAATTTCCTTCCCGTTGGAGATATTTCGACGTTTAAACGCCCAAATTACTGCATTTGACGCGCAGAACACCGTGCACGCTGTATCAAGCTTCGAAACAAGCCCAACAACTCGCAAAACTCGATCATTCGTCGATTTCGACGAAAAAAGACCGTAATTTCCTTCCCGTTGGAGATATGTCGACGTTTAAACGCCCAAATTACTGCATTTTACGCGCAGAACACAGTGCGCGCTGTCTCAAGCGTCGCGAAAAGGCCAACAACTCGCAAAACTCGATCATTCGTCGATTTCGGAGAAAAATGATCGTAATTTCCGTCCCGTTGGAGATATTTCGACGTTTAAACGCCCAAATCACTGCATTTGACGCGCAGAACACAGTGCACACGGTATCAAGAGTACAGACAAGCCCAAAAACTCGCAAAACTCGATCATTCGTCGATTTCGACGAAAAAAGACCGTAATTTCCTTCCCGTTGGAGATATTTCGACGTTTAAACGCCCAAATTACTGCATTTTACGCGCAGAACACAGTGCGCGCTGTCTCAAG
Organism: Bombus fervidus; assembly: GCF_041682495.2. Classification (NCBI taxonomy): domain Eukaryota; kingdom Metazoa; phylum Arthropoda; class Insecta; order Hymenoptera; family Apidae; genus Bombus; species Bombus fervidus. The sequence continues at coordinate 6,193,381 of NC_091517.1, read as the reverse complement.
CGTCGCGAAAAGGCCAACAACTCGCAAAACTCGATCATTCGTCGATTTCGACGAAAAATGACCGTAATTTCCTTCCCGTTGGAGATATTTCGACGTTTAAACGCCCAAATTACTGCACTTTACGCGCAGAACACAGTGCACGCTGTATCAAGCGTCGGACGAAGCCCAAAAACTCGCAAAACTCGATCATTCGTCGATTTCGACGAAAAATGACCGAAATTTCCGTCCCGTTGGAGATATTTCGACGTTTAAGCGCCCAAATTACTGCATTTTACACGCAGAACACAGTGCGCGCCGTCTCAAGCGTCGCGAAAAGGCCAACAACTAGCAAAACTCGATCATTCGTCGATTTCGAAGAAAAAAGACCGTAATTTCCTTCCCGCTGGAGATATTTCGACGTTTAAACGCCCAAATTACAGCATTTGACGCGCAGAACACAGTGCGCGCTGTCTCAAGCGTCGAGGAAATCCCAACAACTCGCAAAACTCGATCATTCGTCGATTTCGACGAAAAATGACCGTAATTTCCTTCCCGTTGGAGATATTTCGACGTTTAAACGCCCAAATTACTGCATTTTACGCGCAGAACACAGTGCACGCTGTATCAAGCGTCGGACGAAGCCCAAAAACTCGCAAAACTCGATCATTCGTCGATTTCGACGAAAAATGACCGAAATTTCCGTCCCGTTGGAGATATTTCGACGTTTAAGCGCCCAAATTACTGCATTTTACACGCAGAACACAGTGCGCGCCGTCTCAAGCGTCGCGAAAAGGCCAACAACTAGCAAAACTCGATCATTCGTCGATTTCGACGAAAAAAGACCGTAATTTCCTTCCCGCTGGAGATATTTCGACGTTTAAACGCCCAAATTACTGCATTTGACGCGCAGAACACAGTGTGCGCTGTCTCAAGCGTCGAGGAAATCCCAACAACTCGCAAAACTCGATCATTCGTCGATTTCGACGAAAAATGACCGTAATTTCCTTCCCGTTGGAGATATTTCGACGTTTAAGCGCCCAAATTACTACATTTTACACGCAGAACACAGTGCGCGCCGCCTCAAGCGTCGCGAAAAGGCCAACAATTCGCAAAACTCGATCATTCGTCGATTTCGACGAAAAATGACCGTAATTTCCTTCCCGTTGGACATATTTCGACGTTTAAGCGCCCAAATTACTGCATTTTACACGCAGAACACAGTGCGCGCGCGCCGTCTCAAGCGTCGCGAAAAGGCCAACAACTCGCAAAACTCGATCATTCGTCGATTTCGACGAAAAAAGACCGTAATTTCCTTCCCGTTGGAGATATTTCGACGTTTAAGCGCCCAAATTACTGCATTTGACGCGCAGAACACTGTGCACACGGTATCAAGCGTCGGACGAAGCCCAAAAACTCGCAAAACTCGATCATTCGTCGATTTCGACGAAAAAGACCGTAATTTCCTTCCGTTGGAGATATTTCGACGTTTAAACGCCCAAATTACTGCATTTTACGCGCAGAACACAGTGCGCGCTGTCTCAAGCGTCGCGAAAAGGCCAACAACTCGCAAAACTCGATCATTCGTCGATTTCGTCGAAAAATGATCGTAATTTCCGTCCCGTTCTAGATATTTCGACGTTTAAACGCCGAAATCACTGCATTTGACGCGCAGAACACAGTGCACACGGTAGCAAGAGTACAGACAAGCCCAAAACTCACAAAACTCGATCATTCGTCGATTTCGACGAAAAAAGACCGTAATTTCCTTCCCGTTGGAGATATTTCGACGTTTAAACGCCCAAATCACTGCATTTGACGCGCAGAACACAGTGCGCGCTGTCTCAAGCGTCGAGAAAATCCCAACAACTCGCAAAACTCGATCATTCGTCGATTTCGACGAAAATGACCGTAATTTCCTTCCCGTTGGAGATATTTCGACGTTTAAACGCCCAAATTACTGCATTTTACGCGCAGAACACAGTGCACGCTGTATCAAGCTTCGCAACAAGCCCAACAACTCGCAAAACTCGATCATTCGTCGATTTCGACGCAAAATGATCGTAATTTCCGTCCCGTTGGAGATATTTCGACGTTTAAACGCCCAAATCACTGCATTTGACGCGCAGAACACAGTGCACACGGTATCAAGAGTGCAGACAAGCCCAAAAACTCGCAAAACTCGATCATTCGTCGATTTCGACGAAAAAAGACCGTAATTTCCTTCCCGTTGGAGATATTTCGACGTTTAAACGCCCAAATTACTGCATTGCACGCGCAGAACACAGTGCACGCTGTATCAAGCTTCGAAACAAGCCCAACAACTCGCAAAACTCGATCATTCGTTGATTTCGACGAAAAATGACCGTAATTTCCTTCCCGTTGGAGATATTTCGACGTTTGATCGCCCAAATTACTGCATTTTACGCGCAGAACACAGTGCACGCTGTATCAAGCGTCGGACGAAGCCCAAAAACTCGCAAAACTCGATCATTCGTCGATTTCGACGAAAAATGATCGTAATTTCCGTCCCGTTGGAGATATTTCGACGTTTAAACGCCCAAATCACTGCATTGACGCGCAGAACACAGTGCACACGGTATCAAGAGTACAGACAAGCCCAAAAACTCGCAAAACTCGATCATTCGTCGATTTCGACGAAAAAAGACCGTAATTTCCTTCCCGTTGGAGATATTTCGACGTTTAAACGCCCAAATTACTGCATTTTACGCGCAGAACACAGTGCGCGCTGTCTCAAGCGTCGAGAAAATCCCAACAACTCGCAAAACTCGATCATTCGTCGATTTCGACGAAAATGACCGTAATTTCCTTCCCGTTGGAGATATTTCGACGTTTAAACATTTCACGCGCAGAACACAGTGCACGCTGTATCAAGCTTCGAAACAAGCCCAACAACTCGCAAAACTCGATCATTCGTTGATATCGACGAAAAATGACCGTAATTTCCTTCCCGTTGGCGATATTTCGACGTTTAATCGCCCAAATTACTGCATTTTACGCGCAGAACACAGTGCACGCTGTATCAAGCGTCGGACGAAGCCCAAAAACTCGCAAAACTCGATCATTCGTCGATTTCGACGAAAAAAGACCGTAATTTCCTTCCCGTTGGAGATATGTCGACGTTTAAACGCCCAAATTACTGCATTTTACGCGCAGAACACAGTGCGCGCTGTCTCAAGCGTCGCGAAAAGGCCAACAACTCGCAAAACTCGATCATTCGTCGATTTCGGCGAAAAATGATCGTAATTTCCGTCCCGTTGGAGATATTTCGACGTTTTAAACGCCCAAATCACTGCATTTGACGCGCAGAACACAGTGCGCGCTGTCTCAAGCGTCGAGAAAATCCCAACAACTCGCAAAACTCGATCATTCGTCGATTTCGACGAAAAATGACCGTAATTTCCTTCCCGTTGGAGATATTTCGACGTTTAAACGCCCAAATTACTGCATTTTACGCGCAGAACACAGTGCACGCTGTATCAAGCTTCGCAACAAGCCCAACAACTCGCAAAACTCGATCATTCGTCGATTTCGACGAAAAATGATCGTAATTTCCGTCCCGTTGGAGATATTTCGACGTTTAAACGCCCAAATCACTGCATTTGACGCGCAGAACACAGTGCACACGGTATCAAGAGTGCAGACAAGCCCAAAAACTCGCAAAACTCGATCATTCGTCGATTTCGACGAAAAAAGACCGTAATTTCCTTCCCGTTGGAGATATTTCGACGTTTAAACGCCCAAATTACTGCATTGCACGCGCAGAACACAGTGCACGCTGTATCAAGCTTCGAAACAAGCCCAACAACTCGCAAAACTCGATCATTCGTTGATTTCGACGAAAAATGACCGTAATTTCCTTCCCGTTGGAGATATTTCGACGTTTGATCGCCCAAATTACTGCATTTTACGCGCAGAACACAGTGCACGCTGTATCAAGCGTCGGACGAAGCCCAAAAACTCGCAAAACTCGATCATTCGTCGATTTCGACGAAAAATGATCGTAATTTCCGTCCCGTTGGAGATATTTCGACGTTTAAACGCCCAAATCACTGCATTTGACGCGCAGAACACAGTGCACACGGTATCAAGAGTACAGACAAGCCCAAAAACTCGCAAAACTCGATCATTCGTCGATTTCGACGAAAAAAGACCGTAATTTCCTTCCCGTTGGAGATATTTCGACGTTTAAACGCCCAAATTACTGCATTTTACGCGCAGAACACAGTGCGCGCTGTCTCAAGCGTCGAGAAAATCCCAACAACTCGCAAAACTCGATCATTCGTCGATTTCGACGAAAAATGACCGTAATTTCCTTCCCGTTGGAGATATTTCGACGTTTTAAACGCCCAAATTACTGCATTTCACGCGCAGAACACAGTGCACGCTGTATCAAGCTTCGAAACAAGCCCAACAACTCGCAAAACTCGATCATTCGTTGATATCGACGAAAAATGACCGTAATTTCCTTCCCGTTGGCGATATTTCGACGTTTAATCGCCCAAATTACTGCATTTTACGCGCAGAACACAGTGCACGCTGTATCAAGCGTCGGACGAAGCCCAAAAACTCGCAAAACTCGATCATTCGTCGATTTCGACGAAAAAAGACCGTAATTTCCTTCCCGTTGGAGATATGTCGACGTTTTAAACGCCCAAATTACTGCATTTTACGCGCAGAACACAGTGCGCGCTGTCTCAAGCGTCGCGAAAAGGCCAACAACTCGCAAAACTCGATCATTCGTCGATTTCGGCGAAAAATGATCGTAATTTCCGTCCCGTTGGAGATATTTCGACGTTTAAACGCCCAAATCACTGCATTTGACGCGCAGAACACAGTGCACACGGTATCAAGAGTACAGACAAGCCCAAAAACTCGCAAAACTCGATCATTCGTCGATTTCGACGAAAAATGACCGTAATTTCCTTCCCGTTGGAGATATTTCGACGTTTAAACGCCCAAATTACTGCATTTGACGCGCAGAACACCGTGCACGCTGTATCAAGCTTCGAAACAAGCCCAACAACTCGCAAAACTCGATCATTCGTTGATTTCGACGAAAAATGACCGTAATTTCCTTCCCGTTGGAGATATTTCGACGTTTGATCGCCCAAATTACTGCATTTTACGCGCAGAACACAGTGCACGCTGTATCAAGCGTCGGACGAAGCCCAAAAACTCGCAAAACTCGATCATTCGTCGATTTCGACGAAAAATGATCGTAATTTCCGTCCCGTTGGAGATATTTCGACGTTTAAACGCCCAAATCACTGCATTTGACGCGCAGAACACAGTGCACACGGGTAGGAATTATCTAAGAGTACAGACAAGCCCAAAAACTCGCAAAACTCGATCATTCGTCGATTTCGACGAAAAAAGACCGTAATTTCCTTCCCGTTGGAGATATTTCGACGTTTAAACGCCCAAATTACTGCATTTTACGCGCAGAACACAGTGCGCGCTGTCTCAAGCGTCGAGAAAATCCCAACAACTCGCAAAACTCGATCATTCGTCGATTTCGACGAAAAATGACCGTAATTTCCTTCCCGTTGGAGATATTTCGACGTTTAAACGCCCAAATTACTGCATTTCACGCGCAGAACACAGTGCACGCTGTATCAAGCTTCGAAACAAGCCCAACAACTCGCAAAACTCGATCATTCGTTGATATCGACGAAAAATGACCGTAATTTCCTTCCCGTTGGCGATATTTCGACGTTTAATCGCCCAAATTACTGCATTTTACGCGCAGAACACAGTGCACGCTGTATCAAGCGTCGGACGAAGCCCAAAAACTCGCAAAACTCGATCATTCGTCGATTTCGACGAAAAAAGACCGTAATTTCCTTCCCGTTGGAGATATGTCGACGTTTTAAACGCCCAAATTACTGCATTTTACGCGCAGAAACACAGTGCGCGCTGTCTCAAGCGTCGCGAAAAGGCCAACAACTCGCAAAACTCGATCATTCGTCGATTTCGGCGAAAAATGATCGTAATTTCCGTCCCGTTGGAGATATTTCGACGTTTAAACGCCCAAATCACTGCATTTGACGCGCAGAACACAGTGCACACGGTATCAAGAGTACAGACAAGCCCAAAAACTCGCAAAACTCGATCATTCGTCGATTTCGACGAAAAATGACCGTAATTTCCTTCCCGTTGGAGATATTTCGACGTTTAAACGCCCAAATTACTGCATTTGACGCGCAGAACACCGTGCACGCTGTATCAAGCTTCGAAACAAGCCCAACAACTCGCAAAACTCGATCATTCGTTGATTTCGACGAAAAATGACCGTAATTTCCTTCCTGTTGGAGATATTTCGACGTTTAAGCGCCCAAATTACTGCATTTTACGCGCAGAACACAGTGCACGCTGTATCAAGCGTCGGACGAAGCCCAAATACTCGCAAAACTCGATCATTCGTCGAATTCGACGAAAAATGACCGAAATTTCCGTCCCGTTGGAGATATTTCGACGTTTAAGCGCCCAAATTACTGCATTTTACACGCAGAACACAGTGCGCGCCGTCGCAAGCGTCGCGAAAAAGCCAACAACTAGCAAAACTCGATCATTCGTCGATTTCGACGAAAAATGACCGTAATTTCCTTCCCGTTGGAGATATTTCGACGTTTAAACGCCCAAATTACTGCACTTTACGCGCAGAACACAGTGCACGCTGTATCAAGCGTCGGACGAAGCCCAAAAAACTCGCAAAACTCGATCATTCGTCGATTTCGACGAAAAATGACCGAAATTTCCGTCCCGTTGGAGATATTTCGACGTTTAAGCGCCCAAATTACTGCATTTTACACGCAGAACACAGTGCGCGCCGTCTCAAGCGTCGCGAAAAGGCCAACAACTAGCAAAACTCGATCATTCGTCGATTTCGACGATAAAAGACCGTAATTTCCTTCCCGCTGGAGATATTTCGACGTTTAAACGCCCAAATTACTGCATTTGACGCGCAGAACACAGTGCGCGCTGTCTCAAGCGCCGAGGAAATCCCAACAACTCGCAAAACTCGATCATTCGTCGATTTCGACGAAAAATGACCGTAATTTCCTTCCCGTTGGAGATATTTCGACGTTTAAACGCCCAAATTACTGCATTGCACGCGCAGAACACAGTGCACGCTGTATCAAGCTTCGAAACAAGCCCAACAACTCGCAAAACTCGATCATTCGTTGATTTCGACGAAAAATGACCGTAATGTCCTTCCCGTTGGAGATATTTCGACGTTTGATCGCCCAAATTACTGCATTTTACGCGCAGAACACAGTGCACGCTGTATCAAGCGTCGGACGAAGCCCAAAAACTCGCAAAACTCGATCATTCGTCGATTTCGACGAAAAATGATCGTAATTTCCGTCCCGTTGGAGATATTTCGACGTTTAAACGCCCAAATCACTGCATTTGACGCGCAGAACACAGTGCACACGGTATCAAGAGTACAGACAAGCCCAAAAACTCGCAAAACTCGATCATTCGTCGATTTCGACGAAAAAAGACCGTAATTTCCTTCCCGTTGGAGATATTTCGACGTTTAAACGCCCAAATTACTGCATTTTACGCGCAGAACACAGTGCGCGCTGTCTCAAGCGTCGAGAAAATCCCAACAACTCGCAAAACTCGATCATTCGTCGATTTCGACGAAAAATGACCGTAATTTCCTTCCCGTTGGAGATATTTCGACGTTTAAACGCCCAAATTACTGCATTTCACGCGCAGAACACAGTGCACGCTGTATCAAGCTTCGAAACAAGCCCAACAACTCGCAAAACTCGATCATTCGTTGATTTCGACGAAAAATGACCGTAATTTCCTTCCCGTTGGCGATATTTCGACGTTTAATCGCCCAAATTACTGCATTTTACGCGCAGAACACAGTGCACGCTGTATCAAGCGTCGGACGAAGCCCAAAAACTCGCAAAACTCGATCATTCGTCGATTTCGACGAAAAAAGACCGTAATTTCCTTCCCGTTGGAGATATGTCGACGTTTAAACGCCCAAATTACTGCATTTTACGCGCAGAACACAGTGCGCGCTGTCTCAAGCGTCGCGAAAAGGCCAACAACTCGCAAAACTCGATCATTCGTCGATTTCGGCGAAAAATGATCGTAATTTCCGTCCCGTTGGAGATATTTCGACGTTTAAACGCCCAAATCACTGCATTTGACGCGCAGAACACAGTGCACACGGTATCAAGAGTACAGACAAGCCCAAAAACTCGCAAAACTCGATCATTCGTCGATTTCGACGAAAAATGACCGTAATTTCCTTCCCGTTGGAGATATTTCGACGTTTAAAACGCCCAAATTACTGCATTTGACGCGCAGAACACCGTGCACGCTGTATCAAGCTTCGAAACAAGCCCAACAACTCGCAAAACTCGATCATTCGTTGATTTCGACGAAAAATGACCGTAATTTCCTTCCTGTTGGAGATATTTCGACGTTTAAGCGCCCAAATTACTGCATTTTACGCGCAGAACACAGTGCACGCTGTATCAAGCGTCGGACGAAGCCCAAAAACTCGCAAAACTCGATCATTCGTCGATTTCGACGAAAAATGACCGAAATTTCCGTCCCGTTGGAGATATTTCGACGTTTAAGCGCCCAAATTACTGCATTTTACACGCAGAACACAGTGCGCGCCGTCTCAAGCGTCGCGAAAAGGCCAACAACTAGCAAAACTCGATCATTCGTCGATTTCGACGAAAAAAGACCGTAATTTCCTTCCCGCTGGAGATATTTCGACGTTTAAACGCCCAAATTACTGCATTTGACGCGCAGAACACAGTGTGCGCTGTCTCAAGCGTCGAGGAAATCCCAACAACTCGCAAAACTCGATCATTCGTCGATTTCGACGAAAAATGACCGTAATTTCCTTCCCGTTGGAGATATTTCGACGTTTAAGCGCCCAAATTACTACATTTTACACGCAGAACACAGTGCGCGCCGCCTCAAGCGTCGCGAAAAGGCCAACAATTCGCAAAACTCGATCATTCGTCGATTTCGACGAAAAATGACCGTAATTTCCTTCTCGTTGGAGATATTTCGACGTTTAAACGCCCAAATTAATGCATTTTACGCGCAGGACACAGTGCACACGGTATCAAGCTTCGAAACAATCCCAACAACTCGCAAAACTCGATCATTCGTCGATTTCGACGAAAAATGACCGTAATTTCCTTCCCGTTGGACATATTTCGACGTTTAAGCGCCCAAATTACTGCATTTTACACGCAGAACACAGTGCGCGCCGTCTCAAGCGTCGCGAAAAGGCCAACAACTCGCAAAACTCGATCATTCGTCGATTTCGACGAAAAAAGACCGTAATTTCCTTCCCGTTGGAGATATTTCGACGTTTAAGCGCCCAAATTACTGCATTTGACGCGCAGAACACTGTGCACACGGTATCAAGCGTCGGACGAAGCCCAAAAACTCGCAAAACTCGATCATTCGTCGATTTCGACGAAAAAAGACCGTAATTTCCTTCCCGTTGGAGATATTTCGACGTTTAAACGCCCAAATTACTGCATTTTACGCGCAGAACACAGTGCGCGCTGTCTCAAGCGTCGCGAAAAGGCCAACAACTCGCAAAACTCGATCATTCGTCGATTTCGTCGAAAAATGATCGTAATTTCCGTCCCGTTCTAGATATTTCGACGTTTAAACGCCGAAATCACTGCATTTGACGCGCAGAACACAGTGCACACGGTAGCAAGAGTACAGACAAGCCCAAAAACTCACAAAACTCGATCATTCGTCGATTTCGACGAAAAAAGACCGTAATTTCCTTCCCGTTGGAGATATTTCGACGTTTAAACGCCCAAATCACTGCATTTGACGCGCAGAACACAGTGCGCGCTGTCTCAAGCGTCGAGAAAATCCCAACAACTCGCAAAACTCGATCATTCGTCGATTTCGACGAAAAATGACCGTAATTTCCTTCCCGTTGGAGATATTTCGACGTTTAAACGCCCAAATTACTGCATTTTACGCGCAGAACACAGTGCACGCTGTATCAAGCTTCGCAACAAGCCCAACAACTCGCAAAACTCGATCATTCGTCGATTTCGACGAAAAATGATCGTAATTTCCGTCCCGTTGGAGATATTTCGACGTTTAAACGCCCAAATCACTGCATTTGACGCGCAGAACACAGTGCACACGGTATCAAGAGTGCAGACAAGCCCAAAAACTCGCAAAACTCGATCATTCGTCGATTTCGACGAAAAAAGACCGTAATTTCCTTCCCGATGGAGATATTTCGACGTTTAAACGCCCAAATTACTGCATTGCACGCGCAGAACACAGTGCACGCTGTATCAAGCTTCGAAACAAGCCCAACAACTCGCAAAACTCGATCATTCGTTGATTTCGACGAAAAATGACCGTAATTTCCTTCCCGTTGGAGATATTTCGACGTTTGATCGCCCAAATTACTGCATTTTACGCGCAGAACACAGTGCACGCTGTATCAAGCGTCGGACGAAGCCCAAAAACTCGCAAAACTCGATCATTCGTCGATTTCGACGAAAAATGATCGTAATTTCCGTCCCGTTGGAGATATTTCGACGTTTAAACGCCCAAATCACTGCATTTGACGCGCAGAACACAGTGCACACGGTATCAAGAGTACAGACAAGCCCAAAAACTCGCAAAACTCGATCATTCGTCGATTTCGACGAAAAAAGACCGTAATTTCCTTCCCGTTGGAGATATTTCGACGTTTAAACGCCCAAATTACTGCATTTTACGCGCAGAACACAGTGCGCGCTGTCTCAAGCGTCGAGAAAATCCCAACAACTCGCAAAACTCGATCATTCGTCGATTTCGACGAAAAATGACCGTAATTTCCTTCCCGTTGGAGATATTTCGACGTTTAAACGCCCAAATTACTGCATTTCACGCGCAGAACACAGTGCACGCTGTATCAAGCTTCGAAACAAGCCCAACAACTCGCAAAACTCGATCATTCGTTGATTTCGACGAAAAATGACCGTAATTTCCTTCCCGTTGGCGATATTTGACGTTTTAATCGCCCAAATTACTGCATTTTACGCGCAGAACACAGTGCACGCTGTATCAAGCGTCGGACGAAGCCCAAAAAAACTCGCAAAACTCGATCATTCGTCGATTTCGACGAAAAAGACCGTAATTTCCTTCCCGTTGGAGATATGTCGACGTTTAACACGCCCAAATTACTGCATTTTACGCGCAGAACACAGTGCGCGCTGTCTCAAGCGTCGCGAAAAGGCCAACAACTCGCAAAAACTCGATCATTCGTCGATTTCGGCGAAAAATGATCGTAATTTCCGTCCCGTTGGAGATATTTCGACGTTTAAAACGCCCAAATCACTGCATTTGACGCGCAGAACACAGTGCACACGGTATCAAGAGTACAGACAAGCCCAAAAACTCGCAAAACTCGATCATTCGTCGATTTCGACGAAAAATGACCGTAATTTCCTTCCCGTTGGAGATATTTCGACGTTTAAACGCCCAAATTACTGCATTTGACGCGCAGAACACCGTGCACGCTGTATCAAGCTTCGAAACAAGCCCAACAACTCGCAAAACTCGATCATTCGTTGATTTCGACGAAAAATGACCGTAATTTCCTTCCTGTTGGAGATATTTCGACGTTTAAGCGCCCAAATTACTGCATTTTACGCGCAGAACACAGTGCACGCTGTATCAAGCGTCGGACGAAGCCCAAAAACTCGCAAAACTCGATCATTCGTCGAATTCGACGAAAAATGACCGAAATTTCCGTCCCGTTGGAGATATTTCGACGTTTAAGCGCCCAAATTACTGCATTTTACACGCAGAACACAGTGCGCGCCGTCTCAAGCGTCGCGAAAAAGCCAACAACTAGCAAAACTCGATCATTCGTCGTTTTCGACGAAAAAAGACCGTAATTTCCTTCCTGCTGGAGATATTTCGACGTTTGAACGCCCAAATTACTGCATTTGACGCGCAGAACACAGTGCACACGGTATCAAGAGTACAGACAAGCCCAAAAACTCGCAAAACTCGATCATTCGTCGATTTCGACGAAAAAAGACCGTAATTTTCTTCCCGTTGGAGATATTTCGACGTTTAAACGCCCAAATTACTGCATTTTACGCGCAGAACACAGTGCGCGCTGTCTCAAGCGTCGCGAAAAGGCCAACAACTCGCAAAACTCGATCATTCGTCGATTTCGACGAAAAATGACCGTAATTTCCTTCCCGTTGGAGATATTTCGACGTTTAAACGCCCAAATTACTGCATTTGACGCGCAGAACACAGTGCGCGCTGTCTCAAGCGTCGAGGAAATCCCAACAACTCGCAAAACTCGATCATTCGTCGATTTCGACGAAAAATCACCGTAATTTCCTTCCCGTTGGAGATATTTCGACGTTTAAACGCCCAAATTACTGCATTTTACGCGCAGAACACAGTGCACGCTGTATCAAGCGTCGGACGAAGCCCAAAAAGTCGCAAAACTCGATCATTCGTCGATTTCGACGAAAAATGACCGAAATTTCCGTCCCGTCGGAGATATTTCGACGTTTAAGCGCCCAAATTACTGCATTTTACACGCAGAACACAGTGCGCGCCGTCTCAAGCGTCGCGAAAAGGCCAACAACTAGCAAAACTCGATCATTCGTCGATTTCGACGAAAAAAGACCGTAATTTCCTTCCCGCTGGAGATATTTCGACGTTTAAACGCCCAAATTACTGCATTTGACGCGCAGAACACAGTGTGCGCTGTCTCAAGCGTCGAGGAAATCCCAACAACTCGCAAAACTCGATCATTCGTCGATTTCGACGAAAAATGACCGTAATTTCCTTCCCGTTGGAGATATTTCGACGTTTAAACGCCCAAATTACTGCATTTTACGCGCAGAACACAGTGCGCGCTGTCTCAAGCGTCGCGAAAAGGCCAACAACTCGCAAAACTCGATCATTCGTCGATTTCGACGAAAAATGACCGTAATTTCCTTCCCGTTGGAGATATTTCGACGTTTAAACGCCCAAATTACTGCATTTTACGCGCAGAACACAGTGCACGCTGTATCAAGCGTCGGACGAAGCCCAAATACTCGCAAAACTCGATCATTCGTCGAATTCGACGAAAAATGACCGAAATTTCCGTCCCGTTGGAGATATTTCGACGTTTAAGCGCCCAAATTACTGCATTTTACACGCAGAACACAGTGCGCGCCGTCGCAAGCGTCGCGAAAAAGCCAACAACTAGCAAAACTCGATCATTCGTCGATTTCGACGAAAAATGACCGTAATTTCCTTCCCGTTGGAGATATTTCGACGTTTAAACGCCCAAATTACTGCACTTTACGCGCAGAACACAGTGCACGCTGTATCAAGCGTCGGACGAAGCCCAAAAACTCGCAAAACTCGATCATTCGTCGATTTCGACGAAAAATGACCGAAATTTCCGTCCCGTTGGAGATATTTCGACGTTTAAGCGCCCAAATTACTGCATTTTACACGCAGAACACAGTGCGCGCCGTCTCAAGCGTCGCGAAAAGGCCAACAACTAGCAAAACTCGATCATTCGTCGATTTCGACGAAAAAAGACCGTAATTTCCTTCCCGCTGGAGATATTTCGACGTTTAAACGCCCAAATTACTGCATTTGACGCGCAGAACACAGTGCGCGCTGTCTCAAGCGCCGAGGAAATCCCAACAACTCGCAAAACTCGATCATTCGTCGATTTCGACGAAAAATGACCGTAATTTCCTTCCCGTTGGAGATATTTCGACGTTTAAACGCCCAAATTACTGCATTTTACGCGCAGAACACAGTGCACGCTGTATCAAGCGTCGGACGAAGCCCAAAAAGTCGCAAAACTCGATCATTCGTCGATTTCGACGAAAAATGACCGAAATTTCCGTCCCGTCGGAGATATTTCGACGTTTAAGCGCCCAAATTACTGCATTTTACACGCAGAACACAGTGCGCGCCGTCTCAAGCGTCGCGAAAAGGCCAACAACTAGCAAAACTCGATCATTCGTCGATTTCGACGAAAAAAGACCGTAATTTCCTTCCCGCTGGAGATATTTCGACGTTTAAACGCCCAAATTACTGCATTTGACGCGCAGAACACAGTGTGCGCTGTCTCAAGCGTCGAGGAAATCCCAACAACTCGCAAAACTCGATCATTCGTCGATTTCGACGAAAAATGACCGTAATTTCCTTCCCGTTGGAGATATTTCGACGTTTAAACGCCCAAATTACTGCATTTTACGCGCAGAACACAGTGCGCGCTGTCTCAAGCGTCGCGAAAAGGCCAACAACTCGCAAAACTCGATCATTCGTCGATTTCGACGAAAAATGACCGTAATTTCCTTCCCGTTGGAGATATTTCGACGTTTAAACGCCCAAATTACTGCATTTTACGCGCAGAACACAGTGCACGCTGTATCAAGCGTCGGACGAAGCCCAAATACTCGCAAAACTCGATCATTCGTCGAATTCGACGAAAAATGACCGAAATTTCCGTCCCGTTGGAGATATTTCGACGTTTAAGCGCCCAAATTACTGCATTTTACACGCAGAACACAGTGCGCGCCGTCGCAAGCGTCGCGAAAAAGCCAACAACTAGCAAAACTCGATCATTCGTCGATTTCGACGAAAAATGACCGTAATTTCCTTCCCGTTGGAGATATTTCGACGTTTAAACGCCCAAATTACTGCACTTTACGCGCAGAACACAGTGCACGCTGTATCAAGCGTCGGACGAAGCCCAAAAACTCGCAAAACTCGATCATTCGTCGATTTCGACGAAAAATGACCGAAATTTCCGTCCCGTTGGAGATATTTCGACGTTTAAGCGCCCAAATTACTGCATTTTACACGCAGAACACAGTGCGCGCCGTCTCAAGCGTCGCGAAAAGGCCAACAACTAGCAAAACTCGATCATTCGTCGATTTCGACGAAAAAAGACCGTAATTTCCTTCCCGCTGGAGATATTTCGACGTTTAAACGCCCAAATTACTGCATTTGACGCGCAGAACACAGTGCGCGCTGTCTCAAGCGCCGAGGAAATCCCAACAACTCGCAAAACTCGATCATTCGTCGATTTCGACGAAAAATGACCGTAATTTCCTTCCCGTTGGAGATATTTCGACGTTTAAACGCCCAAATTACTGCATTTTACGCGCAGAACACAGTGCACGCTGTATCAAGCGTCGGACGAAGCCCAAAAACTCTCAAAACTCGATCATTCGTCGATTTCGACGAAAAATGACCGAAATTTCCGTCCCGTTGGAGATATTTCGACGTTTAAGCGCCCAAATTACTGCATTTTACACGCAGAACACAGTGCGCGCCGTCTCAAGCGTCGCGAAAAGGCCAACAACTAGCAAAACTCGATCATTCGTCGATTTCGACGAAAAAAGACCGTAATTTCCTTCCCGCTGGAGATATTTCGACGTTTAAACGCCCAAATTACTGCATTTGACGCGCAGAACACAGTGTGCGCTGTCTCAAGCGTCGAGGAAATCCCAACAACTCGCAAAACTCGATCATTCGTCGATTTCGACGAAAAATGACCGTAATTTCCTTCCCGTTGGAGATATTTCGACGTTTAAGCGCCCAAATTACTACATTTTACACGCAGAACACAGTGCGCGCCGCCTCAAGCGTCGCGAAAAGGCCAACAATTCGCAAAACTCGATCATTCGTCGATTTCGACGAAAAATGACCGTAATTTCCTTCTCGTTGGAGATATTTCGACGTTTAAACGCCCAAATTAATGCATTTTACGCGCAGGACACAGTGCACACGGTATCAAGCTTCGAAACAATCCCAACAACTCGCAAAACTCGATCATTCGTCGATTTCGACGAAAAATGACCGTAATTTCCTTCCCGTTGGACATATTTCGACGTTTAAGCGCCCAAATTACTGCATTTTACACGCAGAACACAGTGCGCGCCGTCTCAAGCGTCGCGAAAAGGCCAACAACTCGCAAAACTCGATCATTCGTCGATTTCGACGAAAAAAGACCGAAATTTCCTTCCCGTTGGAGATATTTCGACGTTTAAGCGCCCAAATTACTGCATTTGACGCGCAGAACACTGTGCACACGGTATCAAGCGTCGGACGAAGCCCAAAAACTCGCAAAACTCGATCATTCGTCGATTTCGACGAAAAAAGACCGTAATTTCCTTCCCGTTGGAGATATTTCGACGTTTAAACGCCCAAATTACTGCATTTTACGCGCAGAACACAGTGCGCGCTGTCTCAAGCGTCGCGAAAAGGCCAACAACTCGCAAAACTCGATCATTCGTCGATTTCGTCGAAAAATGATCGTAATTTCCGTCCCGTTCTAGATATTTCGACGTTTAAACGCCGAAATCACTGCATTTGACGCGCAGAACACAGTGCACACGGTAGCAAGAGTACAGACAAGCCCAAAAACTCACAAAACTCGATCATTCGTCGATTTCGACGAAAAAAGACCGTAATTTCCTTCCCGTTGGAGATATTTCGACGTTTAAACGCCCAAATCACTGCATTTGACGCGCAGAACACAGTGCGCGCTGTCTCAAGCGTCGAGAAAATCCCAACAACTCGCAAAACTCGATCATTCGTCGATTTCGACGAAAAATGACCGTAATTTCCTTCCCGTTGGAGATATTTCGACGTTTAAACGCCCAAATTACTGCATTTTACGCGCAGAACACAGTGCACGCTGTATCAAGCTTCGCAACAAGCCCAACAACTCGCAAAACTCGATCATTCGTCGATTTCGACGAAAAATGATCGTAATTTCCGTCCCGTTGGAGATATTTCGACGTTTAAACGCCCAAATCACTGCATTTGACGCGCAGAACACAGTGCACACGGTATCAAGAGTGCAGACAAGCCCAAAAACTCGCAAAACTCGATCATTCGTCGATTTCGACGAAAAGAGACCGTAATTTCCTTCCCGATGGAGATATTTCGACGTTTAAACGCCCAAATTACTGCATTGCACGCGCAGAACACAGTGCACGCTGTATCAAGCTTCGAAACAAGCCCAACAACTCGCAAAACTCGATCATTCGTTGATTTCGACGAAAAATGACCGTAATTTCCTTCCCGTTGGAGATATTTCGACGTTTGATCGCCCAAATTACTGCATTTTACGCGCAGAACACAGTGCACGCTGTATCAAGCGTCGGACGAAGCCCAAAAACTCGCAAAACTCGATCATTCGTCGATTTCGACGAAAAATGATCGTAATTTCCGTCCCGTTGGAGATATTTCGACGTTTAAACGCCCAAATCACTGCATTTGACGCGCAGAACACAGTGCACACGGTATCAAGAGTACAGACAAGCCCAAAAACTCGCAAAACTCGATCATTCGTCGATTTCGACGAAAAAAGACCGTAATTTCCTTCCCGTTGGAGATATTTCGACGTTTAAACGCCCAAATTACTGCATTTTACGCGCAGAACACAGTGCGCGCTGTCTCAAGCGTCGAGAAAATCCCAACAACTCGCAAAACTCGATCATTCGTCGATTTCGACGAAAAATGACCGTAATTTCCTTCCCGTTGGAGATATTTCGACGTTTAAACGCCCAAATTACTGCATTTCACGCGCAGAACACAGTGCACGCTGTATCAAGCTTCGAAACAAGCCCAACAACTCGCAAAACTCGATCATTCGTTGATTTCGACGAAAAATGACCGTAATTTCCTTCCCGTTGGCGATATTTCGACGTTTAATCGCCCAAATTACTGCATTTTACGCGCAGAACACAGTGCACGCTGTATCAAGCGTCGGACGAAGCCCAAAAACTCGCAAAACTCGATCATTCGTCGATTTCGACGAAAAAAGACCGTAATTTCCTTCCCGTTGGAGATATGTCGACGTTTAAACGCCCAAATTACTGCATTTTACGCGCAGAACACAGTGCGCGCTGTCTCAAGCGTCGCGAAAAGGCCAACAACTCGCAAAACTCGATCATTCGTCGATTTCGGCGAAAAATGATCGTAATTTCCGTCCCGTTGGAGATATTTCGACGTTTAAACGCCCAAATCACTGCATTTGACGCGCAGAACACAGTGCACACGGTATCAAGAGTACAGACAAGCCCAAAAACTCGCAAAACTCGATCATTCGTCGATTTCGACGAAAAATGACCGTAATTTCCTTCCCGTTGGAGATATTTCGACGTTTAAACGCCCAAATTACTGCATTTGACGCGCAGAACACCGTGCACGCTGTATCAAGCTTCGAAACAAGCCCAACAACTCGCAAAACTCGATCATTCGTTGATTTCGACGAAAAATGACCGTAATTTCCTTCCTGTTGGAGATATTTCGACGTTTAAGCGCCCAAATTACTGCATTTTACGCGCAGAACACAGTGCACGCTGTATCAAGCGTCGGACGAAGCCCAAAAACTCGCAAAACTCGATCATTCGTCGAATTCGACGAAAAATGACCGAAATTTCCGTCCCGTTGGAGATATTTCGACGTTTAAGCGCCCAAATTACTGCATTTTACACGCAGAACACAGTGCGCGCCGTCTCAAGCGTCGCGAAAAAGCCAACAACTAGCAAAACTCGATCATTCGTCGTTTTCGACGAAAAAAGACCGTAATTTCCTTCCTGCTGGAGATATTTCGACGTTTAAACGCCCAAATTACTGCATTTGACGCGCAGAACACAGTGCACACGGTATCAAGAGTACAGACAAGCCCAAAAACTCGCAAAACTCGATCATTCGTCGATTTCGACGAAAAAAGACCGTAATTTTCTTCCCGTTGGAGATATTTCGACGTTTAAACGCCCAAATTACTGCATTTTACGCGCAGAACACAGTGCGCGCTGTCTCAAGCGTCGCGAAAAGGCCAACAACTCGCAAAACTCGATCATTCGTCGATTTCGACGAAAAATGACCGTAATTTCCTTCCCGTTGGAGATATTTCGACGTTTAAACGCCCAAATTACTGCATTTTACGCGCAGAACACAGTGCACGCTGTATCAAGCGTCGGACGAAGCCCAAAAACTCGCAAAACTCGAACATTCGTCGATTTCGACGAAAAATGACCGAAATTTCCGTCCCGTTGGAGATATTTCGACGTTTAAGCGCCCAAATTACTGCATTTTACACGCAGAACACAGTGCGCGCCGTCTCAAGCGTCGCGAAAAGGCCAACAACTAGCAAAACTCGATCATTCGTCGATTTCGACGAAAAAAGACTGTAATTTCCTTCCCGCTGGAGATATTTCGACGTTTAAACGCCCAAATTACTGCATTTGACGCGCAGAACACAGTGCGCGCTGTCTCAAGCGTCGAGGAAATCCCAACAACTCGCAAAACTCGATCATTCGTCGATTTCGACGAAAAATCACCGTAATTTCCTTCCCGTTGGAGATATTTCGACGTTTAAACGCCCAAATTACTGCATTTTACGCGCAGAACACAGTGCACGCTGTATCAAGCGTCGGACGAAGCCCAAAAAGTCGCAAAACTCGATCATTCGTCGATTTCGACGAAAAATGACCGAAATTTCCGTCCCGTCGGAGATATTTCGACGTTTAAGCGCCCAAATTACTGCATTTTACACGCAGAACACAGTGCGCGCCGTCTCAAGCGTCGCGAAAAGGCCAACAACTAGCAAAACTCGATCATTCGTCGATTTCGACGAAAAAAGACCGTAATTTCCTTCCCGCTGGAGATATTTCGCCGTTTAAACGCCCAAATTACTGCATTTGACGCGCAGAACACAGTGTGCGCTGTCTCAAGCGTCGAGGAAATCCCAACAACTCGCAAAACTCGATCATTCGTCGATTTCGACGAAAAATGACCGTAATTTCCTTCCCGTTGGAGATATTTCGACGTTTAAACGCCCAAATTACTGCATTTTACGCGCAGAACACAGTGCGCGCTGTCTCAAGCGTCGCGAAAAGGCCAACAACTCGCAAAACTCGATCATTCGTCGATTTCGACGAAAAATGACCGTAATTTCCTTCCCGTTGGAGATATTTCGACGTTTAAACGCCCAAATTACTGCATTTTACGCGCAGAACACAGTGCACGCTGTATCAAGCGTCGGACGAAGCCCAAAAACTCGCAAAACTCGATCATTCGTCGATTTCGACGAAAAATGACCGAAATTTCCGTCCCGTTGGAGATATTTCGACGTTTTAGCGCCCAAATTACTGCATTTTACACGCAGAACACAGTGCGCGCCGTCTCAAGCGTCGCGAAAAGGCCAACAACTAGCAAAACTCGATCATTCGTCGATTTCGACGAAAAAAGACCGTAATTTCCTTCCCGCTGGAGATATTTCGACGTTTAAACGCCCAAATTACTGCATTTGACGCGCAGAACACAGTGCGCGCTGTCTCAAGCGTCGAGGAAATCCCAACAACTCGCAAAACTCGATCATTCGTCGATTTCGACGAAAAATGACCGTAATTTCCTTCCCGTTGGAGATATTTCGACGTTTAAACGCCCAAATTACTGCATTTTACGCGCAGAACACAGTGCACGCTGTATCAAGCGTCGGACGAAGCCCAAAAACTCGCAAAACTCGATCATTCGTCGATTTCGACGAAAAATGACCGAAATTTCCGTCCCGTCGGAGATATTTCGACGCGTAAGCGCCCAAATTACTGCATTTTACACGCAGAACACAGTGCGCGCCGTCTCAAGCGTCGCGAAAAGGCCAACAACTAGCAAAACTCGATCATTCGTCGATTTCGACGAAAAAAGACCGTAATTTCCTTCCCGCTGGAGATATTTCGACGTTTAAACGCCCAAATTACTGCATTTGACGCGCAGAACACAGTGTGCGCTGTCTCAAGCGTCGAGGAAATCCCAACAACTCGCAAAACTCGATCATTCGTCGATTTCGACGAAAAATGACCGTAATTTCCTTCCCGTAGGAGATATTTCGACGTTTAAGCGCCCAAATTACTACATTTTACACGCAGAACACAGTGCGCGCCGCCTCAAGCGTCGCGAAAAGGCCAACAATTCGCAAAACTCGATCATTCGTCGATTTCGACGAAAAATGACCGTAATTTCCTTCCCGTTGGAGATATTTCGACGTTTAAACGCCCAAATTACTGCATTTTACGCGCAGAACACAGTGCGCGCTGTCTCAAGCGTCGCGAAAAGGCCAACAACTCGCAAAACTCGATCATTCGTCGATTTCGAAGAAAAATGACCGTAATTTCCTTCCCGTTGGAGATATTTCGACGTTTAAACGCCCAAATTACTGCATTTGACGCGCAGAACACTGTGCACACGGTATCAAGCGTCGGACGAAGCCCAAAAACTCGCAAAACTCGATCATTCGTCGATTTCGACGAAAAAAGACCGTAATTTCCTTCCCGTTGGAGATATTTCGACGTTTAAACGCCCAAATTACTGCATTTTACGCGCAGAACACAGTGCGCGCTGTCTCAAGCGTCGCGAAAAGGCCAACAACTCGCAAAACTCGATCATTCGTCGATTTCGACGAAAAATGATCGTAATTTCCGTCCCGTTGGAGATATTTCGACGTTTAAACGCCCAAATCACTGCATTTGACGCGCAGAACATAGTGCACACGGTATCAAGAGTACAGACAAGCCCAAAAACTCGCAAAACTCGATCATTCGTCGATTTCGACGAAAAAAGACCGTAATTTCCTTCCCGTTGGAGATATTTCGACGTTTAAACGCCCAAATTACTGCCTTTTACGCGCAGAACACAGTGCGCGCTGTCTCAAGCGTCGAGAAAATCCCAACAACTCGCAAAACTCGATCATTCGTCGATTTCGACGAAAAATGACCGTAATTTCCTTCCCGTTGGAGATATTTCGACGTTTAAACGCCCAACTTACTGCATTTTACGCGCAGAACACAGTGCACGCTGTATCAAGCTTCGAAACAAGCCCAACAACTCGCAAAACTCGATCATTCGTCGATTTCGACGAAAAATGATCGTAATTTCCGTCCCGTTGGAGATATTTCGACGTTTAAACGCCCAAATCACTGCATTTGACGCGCAGAACACAGTGCACACGGTATCAAGAGTACAGACAAGCCCAAAAACTCGCAAAACTCGATCATTCGTCGATTTCGACGAAAAAAGACCGTAATTTCCTTCCCGTTGGAGATATTTCGACGTTTAAACGCCCAAATTACTGCATTTGACGCGCAGAACACAGTGTGCGCTGTCTCAAGCGTCGAGGAAATCCCAACAACTCGCAAAACTCGATCATTCGTCGATTTCGACGAAAAATGACCGTAATTTCCTTCCCGTTGGAGATATTTCGACGTTTAAACGCCCAAATTACTGCATTTTACGCGCAGAACACAGTGCGCGCTGTCTCAAGCGTCGCGAAAAGGCCAACAACTCGCAAAACTCGATCATTCGTCGATTTCGACGAAAAATGATCGTAATTTCCGTCCCGTTGGAGATATTTCGACGTTTAAACGCCCAAATCACTGCATTTGACGCGCAGAACATAGGGCACACGGTATCAAGAGTACAGACAAGCCCAAAAACTCGCAAAACTCGATCATTCGTCGATTTCGACGAAAAAAGACCGTAATTTCCTTCCCGTTGGAGATATTTCGACGTTTAAACGCCCAAATTACTGCCTTTTACGCGCAGAACACAGTGCGCGCTGTCTCAAGCGTCGAGAAAATCCCAACAACTCGCAAAACTCGATCATTCGTCGATTTCGACGAAAAATGACCGTAATTTCCTTCCCGTTGGAGATATTTCGACGTTTAAACGCCCAACTTACTGCATTTTACGCGCAGAACACAGTGCACGCTGTATCAAGCTTCGAAACAAGCCCAACAACTCGCAAAACTCGATCATTCGTCGATTTCGACGAAAAATGATCGTAATTTCCGTCCCGTTGGAGATATTTCGACGTTTAAACGCCCAAATCACTGCATTTGACGCGCAGAACACAGTGCACACGGTATCAAGAGTACAGACAAGCCCAAAAACTCGCAAAACTCGATCATTCGTCGATTTCGACGAAAAAAGACCGTAATTTCCTTCCCGTTGGAGATATTTCGACGTTTAAACGCCCAAATTACTGCATTTTACGCGCAGAACACAGTGCGCGCTGTCTCAAGCGTCGAGAAAATCCCAACAACTCGCAAAACTCGATCATTCGTCGATTTCGACGAAAAATGACCGTAATTTCCTTCCCGTTGGAGATATTTCGACGTTTAAACGCCCAACTTACTGCATTTTACGCGCAGAACACAGTGCACACGGTATCAAGAGTACAGACAAGCCCAAAAACTCGCAAAACTCGATCATTCGTCGATTTCGACGAAAAAAGACCGTAATTTCCTTCCCGTTGGAGATATTTCGACGTTTAAACGCCCAAATTACTGCATTTGACGCGCAGAACACAGTGCACACGGTATCAAGAGTACAGACAAGCCCAAAAACTCGCAAAACTCGATCATTCGTCGATTTCGACGAAAAAAGACCGTAATTTCCTTCCCGTTGGAGATATTTCGACGTTTAAACGCCCAAATTACTGCATTTTACGCGCAGAACACAGTGCGCGCTGTCTCAAGCGTCGCGAAAAGGCCAACAACTCGCAAAACTCGATCATTCGTCGATTTCGCCGAAAAATGACCGTAATTTCCTTCCCGTTGGAGATATTTCGACGTTTAAACGCCCAAATTACTGCATTTTACGCGCAGAACACAGTGCACGCTGTATCAAGCGTCGGACGAAGCCCAAAAACTCGCAAAACTCGATCATTCGTCGATTTCGACGAAAAATGACCGAAATTTCCGTCCCGTTGGAGATATTTCGACGTTTAAGCGCCCAAATTACTGCATTTTACACGCAGAACACAGTGCGCGCCGTCTCAAGCGTCGCGAAAAGGCCAACAACTAGCAAAACTCGATCATTCGTCGATTTCGACGAAAAAAGACCGAAATTTCCTTCCCGCTGGAGATATTTCGACGTTTAAACGCCCAAATTACTGCATTTGACGCGCAGAACACAGTGTGCGCTGTCTCAAGCGTCGAGGAAATCCCAACAACTCGCAAAACTCGATCATTCGTCGATTTCGACGAAAAATGACCGTAATTTCCTTCCCGTTGGAGATATTTCGACGTTTAAACGCCCAAATTACTGCATTTTACGCGCAGAACACAGTGCACGCTGTATCAAGCGTCGGACGAAGCCCAAAAACTCGCAAAACTCGATCATTCGTCGATTTCGACGAAAAAAGACCGTAATTTCCTTCCCGTTGGAGATATTTCGACGTTTAAACGCCCAAATTACTGCATTTTACGCGCAGGACACAGTGCGCGCTGTCTCAAGCGTCGCGAAAAGGCCAACAACTCGCAAAACTCGATCATTCGTCGATTTCGACGAAAAATGACCGTAATTTCCTTCCCGTTGGAGATATTTCGACGTTTAAACGCACAAATTACTGCATTTGACGCGCAGAACACTGTGCACACGGTATCAAGAGTACAGACAAGCCCAAAAACTCGCAAAACTCGATCATTCGTCGATTTCGACGAAAAAAGACCGTAATTTCCTTCCCGTTGGAGATATTTCGACGTTTAAACGCCCAAATTACTGCATTTTACGCGCAGAACACAGTGCGCGCTGTCTCAAGCGTCGCGAAAAGGCCAACAACTCGCAAAACTCGATCATTCGTCGATTTCGACGAAAAATGACCGTAATTTCCTTCCCGTTGGAGATATTTCGACGTTTAAACGCCCAAATTACTGCATTTGACGCGCAGAACACTGTGCACACGGTATCAAGCGTCGGACGAAGCCCAAAAACTCGCAAAACTCGATCATTCGTCGATTTCGACGAAAAAAGACCGTAATTTCCTTCCCGTTGGAGATATTTCGACGTTTAAACGCCCAAATTACTGCATTTTACGCGCAGAACACAGTGCGCGCTGTCTCAAGCGTCGCGAAAAGGCCAACAACTCGCAAAACTCGATCATTCGTCGATTTCGACGAAAAATGACAGTAATTTCCTTCCCGTTGGAGATATTTCGACGTTTAAACGCCCAAATTACTGCATTTGACGCGCAGAACACTGTGCACACGGTATCAAGAGTACAGACAAGCCCAAAAACTCGCGAAACTCGATCATTCGTCGATTTCGACGAAAAAAGACCGTAATTTCCTTCCCGTTGGAGATATTTCGACGTTTAAACGCCCAAATTACTGCATTTTACGCGCAGAACACAGTGCGCGCTGTCTCAAGCGTCGCGAAAAGGCCAACAACTCGCAAAACTCGATCTTTCGTCGATTTCGACGAAAAATGACCGTAATTTCCTTCCCGTTGGAGATATTTCGACGTTTAAACGCCCAAATTACTGCATTTGACGCGTAGAACACAGTGCACGCTGTATCAAGCGTCGGACGAAGCCCAAAAACTCGCAAAACTCGATCATTCGTCGATTTCGACGAAAAATGACCGAAATTTCCGTCCCGTTGGAGATATTTCGACGTTTAAGCGCCCAAATTACTGCATTTTACACGCAGAACACAGTGCGCGCCGTCTCAAGCGTCGCGAAAAGGCCAACAACTAGCAAAACTCGATCATTCGTCGATTTCGGCGAAAAATGATCGTAATTTCCGTCCCGTTGGAGATATTTCGACGTTTAAACGCCCAAATCACTGCATTTGACGCGCAGAACACAGTGCACACGGTATCAAGAGTACAGACAAGCCCAAAAACTCGCAAAACTCGATCATTCGTCGATTTCGACGAAAAATGACCGTAATTTCCTTCCCGTTGGAGATATTTCGACGCTTAAGCGCCCAAATTACTGCATTTGACGCGCAGAACACTGTGCACACGGTATCAAGCGTCGGACGAAGCCCAAAAACTCGCAAAACTCGATCATTCGTCGATTTCGACGAAAAAAGACCGTAATTTCCTTCCCGTTGGAGATATTTCGACGTTTAAACGCCCAAATTACTGCATTTGACGCGCAGAACACAGTGCGCGCTGTATCAAGCTTCGAAACAAGCCCAACAACTCGCAAAACTCGATCATTCGTCGATTTCGACGAAAAATGACCGTAATTTCCTTCCCGTTGGAGATATTTCGACGTTTAAACGCCCAAATTACTGCATTTGACGCGCAGAACACAGTGCACACGGTATCAAGCGTACAGAGAAGCACAAAAACTCGCAAAACTCGATCATTCGTCGAATTCGACGAAAAATGACCGAAATTTCCGTCCCGTTGGAGATATTTCGACGTTTAAGCGCCCAAATTACTGCATTTTACACGCAGAACACAGTGCGCGCCGTCTCAAGCGTCGCGAAAAGGCCAACAACTAGCAAAACTCGATCATTCGTCAATTTCGACGAAAAAAGACCGTAATTTCCTTCCCGCTGGAGATATTTCGACGTTTAAACGCCCAAATTACTGCATTTTACGCGCAGGACACAGTGCACACGGTATCAAGCTTCGAAACAAGCCCAACAACTCGCAAAACTCGATCATTCGTCGATTTCGACGAAAAATGACCGTAATTTCCTTCCCGTTGGAGATATTTCGACGCTTAAGCGCCCAAATTACTGCATTTGACGCGCAGAACACAGTGCACACGGTATCAAGCGTACAGAGAAGCACAAAAACTCGCAAAACTCGATCATTCTTCGAATTCGACGAAAAATGACCGAAATTTCCGTCCCGTTGGAGATATTTCGACGTTTAAGCGCCCAAATTACTGCATTTTACGCGCAGAACACTGTGCGCGCTGTATCAAGCGTCGGAAGAAGCCCAACAACTCGCAAAACTCGATCATTCGTCGATTTCGACGAAAAAAGACCGTAATTTCCTTCCCGTTGGAGATATTTCGACGTTTAAGCGCCCAAATTACAGCATTTTACACGCAGAACACAGTGCGCGCCGTCTCAAGCGTCGCGAAAAGGCCAAAAACTCGCAAAACTCGATCATTCGTCGATTTCGACGAAAAATGACCGTAATTTCCTTCCCGTTGGAGATATTTCGACGTTTAAACGCCCAACTTACTGCATTTGACGCGCAGAACACAGTGCACGCTGTATCAAGCTTCGAAACAAGCCCAACAACTCGCAAAACTCGATCATTCGTTGATTTCGACGAAAAATGAGCGTAATTTCCTTCCCGTTGGAGATATTTCGACGTTTAAGCGCCCAAATTACTGCATTTTACGCGCAGAACACAGTGCACGCTGTATCAAGCTTCGAAACAAGCCCAACAACTCGCAAAACTCGATCATTCGTCGATTTCGACGAAAAAAGACCGTAATTTCCTTCCCGTTGGAGATATTTAGACGTTTAAACGCCCAAATTACTGCATTTTACGCGCAGAACACAGTGCGCGCTGTCTCAAGCGTCGCGAAAAGGCCAACAACTCGCAAAACTCGATCATTCGTCGATTTCGACGAAAAATGACCGTAATTTCCTTCCCGTTGGAGATATTTCGACGTTTAAGCGCCCAAATTACTGCATTTGACGCGCAGAACACTGTGCACACGGTATCAAGCTTCGAAACAAGCCCAACAACTCGCAAAACTCGATCATTCGTCGATTTCGACGAAAAATGACCGTAATTTCCTTCCCGTTGGAGATATTTCGACGCTTAAGCGCCCAAATTACTGCATTTGACGCGCAGAACACAGTGCACACGGTATCAAGCGTACAGAGAAGCACAAAAACTCGCAAAACTCGATCATTCGTCGAATTCGACGAAAAATGACCGAAATTTCCGTCCCGTTGGAGATATTTCGACGTTTAAACGCCCAAATTACTGCATTTTACGCGCAGAACACTGTGCGCGCTGTAGCAAGCGTCGGAAGAAGCCCAACAACTCGCAAAACTCGATCATTCGTCGCATTCGACGAAAAATGACCGTAATTTCCTTCCCGTTGGAGATATTTCGACGTTTAAGCGCCCAAATTACAGCATTTTACGCGCAGAACACTGTGCGCGCTGTATCAAGCGTCGGAAGAAGCCCAACAACTCGCAAAACTCGATCATTCGTCGATTTCGACGAAAAAAGACCGTAATTTCCTTCCCGTTGGAGATATTTCGACGTTTAAGCGCCCAAATTACTGCATTTTACGCGCAGAACACTGTGCGCGCTGTATCAAGCGTCGGAAGAAGCCCAACAACTCGCAAAACTCGATCATTCGTCGATTTCGACGAAAAAAGACCGTAATTTCCTTCCCGTTGGAGATATTTCGACGTTTAAGCGCCCAAATTACAGCATTTTACACGCAGAACACAGTGCGCGCCGTCTCAAGCGTCGCGAAAAGGCCAAAAACTCGCAAAACTCGATCATTCGTCGATTTCGACGAAAAATGACCGTAATTTCCTTCCCGTTGGAGATATTTCGACGTTTAAACGCCCAAATTACTGCATTTGACGCGCAGAACACAGTGCACGCTGTATCAAGCTTCGAAACAAGCCCAACAACTCGCAAAACTCGATCATTCGTTGATTTCGACGAAAAATGACCGTAATTTCCTTCCCGTTGGAGATATTTCGACGTTTAAGCGCCCAAATTACTGCATTTTACGCGCAGAACACAGTGCACGCTGTATCAAGCGTCGGAAGAAGCCCAACAACTCGCAAAACTCGATCATTCGTCGATTTCGACGAAAAAAGACCGTAATTTCCTTCCCGTTGGAGATATTTCGACGTTTAAGCGCCCAAATTACTGCATTTTACGCGCAGAACACTGTGCGCGCTGTATCAAGCGTCGGAAGAAGCCCAACAACTCGCAAAACTCGATCATTCGTCGATTTCGACGAAAAAAGACCGTAATTTCCTTCCCGTTGGAGATATTTCGACGTTTAAGCGCCCAAATTACAGCATTTTACACGCAGAACACAGTGCGCGCCGTCTCAAGCGTCGCGAAAAGGCCAAAAACTCGCAAAACTCGATCATTCGTCGATTTCGACGAAAAAAGACCGTAATTTCCTTCCCGTTGGAGATATTTCGACGTTTAAACGCCCAAATTACTGCATTTGACGCGCAGAACACAGTGCACACGGTATCAAGCGTACAGAGAAGCACAAAAACTCGCAAAACTCGATCATTCGTCGAATTCGACGAAAAATGACCGAAATTTCCGTCCCGTTGGAGATATTTCGACGTTTAAGCGCCCAAATTACTGCATTTTACACGCAGAACACAGTGCGCGCCGTCTCAAGCGTCGCGAAAAGGCCAAAGACTCGCAAAACTCGATCATTCGTCGATTTCGACGAAAAATGACCGTAATTTCCTTCCCGTTGGAGATATTTCGACGTTTAAACGCCCAAATTACTGCATTTGACGCGCAGAACACAGTGCGTGCCGTCTCAAGCGTCGCGAAAAGGCCAAAAACTCGCAAAACTCGATCATTCGTCGATTTCGACGAAAAATGACCGTAATTTCCTTCCCGTTGGAGATATTTCGACGTTTAAACGCCCAAATTACTGCATTTGACGCTCAGAACACAGTGCACGCTGTATCAAGCTTCGAAACAAGCCCAACAACTCGCAAAACTCGATCATTCGTTGATTTCGACGAAAAATGACCGTAATTTCCTTCCCGTTGGAGATATTTCGACGTTTAAGCGCCCAAATTACTGCATTTTACGCGCAGAACACAGTGCACGCTGTATCAAGCTTCGAAACAAGCCCAACAACTCGCAAAACTCGATCATTCGTCGATTTCGACGAAAAAAGACCGTAATTTCCTTCCCGTTGGAGATATTTAGACGTTTAAACGCCCAAATTACTGCATTTTACGCGCAGAACACAGTGCGCGCTGTCTCAAGCGTCGCGAAAAGGCCAACAACTCGCAAAACTCGATCATTCGTCGATTTCGACGAAAAATGACCGTAATTTCCTTCCCGTTGGAGATATTTCGACGTTTAAGCGCCCAAATTACTGCATTTGACGCGCAGAACACTGTGCACACGGTATCAAGCGTCGGACGAAGCCCAAAAACTCGCAAAACTCGATCATTCGTCGATTTCGACGAAAAAAGACCGTAATTTCCTTCCCGTTGGAGATATTTCGACGTTTAAACGCCCAAATTACTGCATTTGACGCGCAGAACACAGTGCACACGGTATCAAGCGTACAGAGAAACACAAAAACTCGCAAAACTCGATCATTCGTCGAATTCGACGAAAAATGACCGAAATTTCCGTCCCGTTGGAGATATTTCGACGTTTAAGCGCCCAAATTACTGCATTTTACACGCAGAACACAGTGCGTGCCGTCTCAAGCGTCGCGAAAAGGCCAAAAACTCGCAAAACTCGATCATTCGTCGATTTCGACGAAAAATGACCGTAATTTCCTTCCCGTTGGAGATATTTCGACGTTTAAACGCCCAAATTACTGCATTTGACGCGCAGAACACAGTGCACGCTGTATCAAGCTTCGAAACAAGCCCAACAACTCGCAAAACTCGATCATTCGTCGATTTCGACGAAAAATGACCGTAATTTCCTTCCCGTTGGAGATATTTCGACGTTTAAACGCCCAAATTACTGCATTTGACGCGCAGAACACAGTGCACACGGTATCAAGCGTACAGAGAAGCACAAAAACTCGCAAAACTCGATCATTCGTCGAATTCGACGAAAAATGACCGAAATTTCCGTCCCGTTGGAGATATTTCGACGTTTAAGCGCCCAAATTACTGCATTTTACACGCAGAACACAGTGCGCGCCGTCTCAATCGTCGCGAAAAGGCCAACAACTAGCAAAACTCGATCATTCGTCGATTTCGACGAAAAAAGACCGTAATTTCCTTCCCGCTGGAGATATTTCGACGTTTAAACGCCCAAAGTACTGCATTTTACGCGCAGGACACAGTGCACACGGTATCAAGCTTCGAAACAAGCCCAACAACTCGCAAAACTCGATCATTCGTCGATTTCGACGAAAAATGACCGTAATTTCCTTCCCGTTGGAGATATTTCGACGCTTAAGCGCCCAAATTACTGCATTTGACGCGCAGAACACAGTGCACACGGTATCAAGCGTACAGAGAAGCACAAAAACTCGCAAAACTCGATCATTCGTCGAATTCGACGAAAAATGACCGAAATTTCCGTCCCGTTGGAGATATTTCGACGTTTAAACGCCCAAATTACTGCATTTTACGCGCAGAACACTGTGCGCGCTGTAGCAAGCGTCGGAAGAAGCCCAACAACTCGCAAAACTCGATCATTCGTCGCATTCGACGAAAAATGACCGTAATTTCCTTCCCGTTGGAGATATTTCGACGTTTAAGCGCCCAAATTACAGCATTTTACGCGCAGAACACTGTGCGCGCTGTATCAAGCGTCGGAAGAAGCCCAACAACTCGCAAAACTCGATCATTCGTCGATTTCGACGAAAAAAGACCGTAATTTCCTTCCCGTTGGAGATATTTCGACGTTTAAGCGCCCAAATTACTGCATTTTACGCGCAGAACACTGTGCGCGCTGTATCAGCGTCGGAAGAAGCCCAACAACTCGCAAAACTCGATCATTCGTCGATTTCGACGAAAAAAGACCGTAATTTCCTTCCCGTTGGAGATATTTCGACGTTTAAGCGCCCAAATTACAGCATTTTACACGCAGAACACAGTGCGCGCCGTCTCAAGCGTCGCGAAAAGGTCAAAAACTCGCAAAACTCGATCATTCGTCGATTTCGACGAAAAATGACCGTAATTTCCTTCCCGTTGGAGATATTTCGACGTTTAAACGCCCAAATTACTGCATTTGACGCGCAGAACACAGTGCACGCTGTATCAAGCTTCGAAACAAGCCCAACAACTCGCGAAACTCGATCATTCGTTGATTTCGACGAAAAATGACCGTAATTTCCTTCCCGTTGGAGATATTTCGACGTTTAAACGCCCAAATTACTGCATTTGACGCGCAGAACACAGTGCACGCTGTATCAAGCTTCGAAACAAGCCCAACAACTCGCAAAACTCGATCATTCGTTGATTTCGACGAAAAATGACCGTAATTTCCTTCCCGTTGGAGATATTTCGACGTTTAAGCGCCCAAATTACTGCATTTTACGCGCAGAACACTGTGCGCGCTGTATCAAGCGTCGGAAGAAGCCCAACAACTCGCAAAACTCGATCATTCGTCGATTTCGACGAAAAAAGACCGTAATTTCCTTCCCGTTGGAGATATTTCGACGTTTAAGCGCCCAAATTACAGCATTTTACACGCAGAACACAGTGCGCGCCGTCTCAAGCGTCGCGAAAAGGCCAAAAACTCGCAAAACTCGATCATTCGTCGATTTCGACGAAAAATGACCGTAATTTCCTTCCCGTTGGAGATATTTCGACGTTTAAACGCCCAAATTACTGCATTTGACGCGCAGAACACAGTGCACGCTGTATCAAGCTTCGAAACAAGCCCAACAACTCGCAAAACTCGATCATTGGTTGATTTCGACGAAAAATGACCGTAATTTCCTTCCCGTTGGAGATATTTCGACGTTTAAGCGCCCAAATTACTGCATTTTACGCGCAGAACACAGTGCACGCTGTATCAAGCGTCGGAAGAAGCCCAACAACTCGCAAAACTCGATCATTCGTCGATTTCGACGAAAAAAGACCGTAATTTCCTTCCCGTTGGAGATATTTCGACGTTTAAGCGCCCAAATTACTGCATTTTACGCGCAGAACACTGTGCGCGCTGTATCAAGCGTCGGAAGAAGCCCAACAACTCGCAAAACTCGATCATTCGTCGATTTCGGCGAAAAAAGACCGTAATTTCCTTCCCGTTGGAGATATTTCGACGTTTAAACGCCCAAATTACTGCATTTGACGCGCAGAACACAGTGCACACGGTATCAAGCGTACAGAGAAGCACAAAAACTCGCAAAACTCGATCATTCGTCGAATTCGACGAAAAATGACCGAAATTTCCGTCCCGTTGGAGATATTTCGACGTTTAAGCGCCCAAATTACTGCATTTTACACGCAGAACACAGTGCGCGCCGTCTCAAGCGTCGCGAAAAGGCCAAAAACTCGCAAAACTCGATCATTCGTCGATTTCGACGAAAAATGACCGTAATTTCCTTCCCGTTGGAGATATTTCGACGTTTAAACGCCCAAATTACTGCATTTGACGCGCAGAACACAGTGCACGCTGTATCAAGCTTCGAAACAAGCCCAACAACTCGCAAAACTCGATCATTCGTCGATTTCGACGAAAAATGACCGTAATTGCCTTCCCGCTGGAGATATTTCGACGTTTAGACGGTCAAATTACTGCATTTTACGCGCAGAACACAGTGCACGCTGTATCAAGCTTCGAAACAAGCCCAACAACTCGCAAAACTCGATCATTCGTCGATTTCGACGAAAAATGACCGTAATTTCCTTCCCGTTGGAGATATTTCGACGTTTAAACGCCCAAATCACTGCATTTGACGCGCAGAACACAGTGCACACGGTATCAAGAGTACAAACAAGCCCAACAACTCGCAAAACTCGATCATTCGTCGATTTCGACGAAAAATGAGAGTAATTTCCTTCCCGTTGGAGATATTTCGACGTTTAAGCGCCCAAATTACTGCATTTTACGCGCAGAACACAGTGCACGCTGTATCAAGCTTCTAAACAAGCCCAACAATTCGCAAAACTCGATCATTCGTCGATTGTGACGAAAAATGACCGTAGTTTCCTTCCCGTTGGAGATATTTCGACGTTTAAACGCCCAAATTACTGCATTTGACGCGCAGAACACAGTGCACGCTGTATCGAGCGTCGGAAGAAGCCCAACAACTCGCAAAACTCGATCATTCGTCGAATTCGACGGAAAATGCCCGAAAATGCCGTCCCGTTGGAGATATTTCGACGTTTAAGCGCCCAAATTACTGCATTTTACGCGCAGAACACAGTGCACGCTGTATAAAGCTTCGAAACAAGCCCAACAACTCGCAAAACTCGATCATTCGTCGATTTCGACGAAAAATGACCGTAATTTTCGACCCGTTGGAGATATTTCGACGTTTAAGCGCCCCAATTAATGCATTTTACGCGCAGAACACAGTGCACACGGTATCAAGAGTACAGACAAGCCCAACAACTCGCAAAACTCGATCATACGTCGATTTCGACGAAAAATGACCGTAATTTCCTTCCCGTTGGAGATATTTCGACGTTTAGACGCCCAAATTACTGCATTTTACGCGCAGAACACAGTGCACGCTGTATCAAGCTTCGAAACAAGCCCAACAACTCGCAAAACTGTATCATTCGTCGATTTCGACGAAAAATGACCGTAATTTCCTTCCCGTTGGAGATATTTCGACGTTTAAGCGCCCATATTACTGCATTTTACGCGCAGAACACAGTGCACGCTGTATCAAGCGTCGGAAGAAGCCCAACAACTCGCAAAACTCGATCATTCGTCGATTTCGACGAAAAAAGACCGTAATTTCCTTCCCGTTGGAGATATTTCGACGTTTAGACGCCCAAATTACTGCATTTTACACGCAGAACACAGTGCGCGCCGTCTCAAGCGTCGCGAAAAGGCCAAAAACTCGCAAAACTCGATCATTCGTCGATTTCGACGAAAAATGACCGTAATTTCCTTCCCGTTGGAGATATTTCTACGTTTAAACGCCCAAATTACTGCATTTGACGCGCAGAACACAGTGCACGCTGTATCAAGCTTCGAAACAAGCCCAACAACTCGCCAAACTCGATCATTCGTTGAATTCGACGAAAAATGACCGTAATTTCCTTCCCGTTGGAGATATTTCGACGTTTAAGCGCCCAAATTACTGCATTTTACGCGCAGAACACAGTGCACGCTGTATCAAGCGTCGGACGAAGCCCAAAAACTCGCAAAACTCGATCATTCGTCGATTTCGACGAAAAAAGACCGTAATTTCCTTCCCGTTGGAGATATTTCGACGTTTAAACGCCCAAATTACTGCATTTTACGCGCAGAACACAGTGCGCGCTGTCTCAAGCGTCGCGAAAAGGCCAACAACTCGCAAAACTCGATCATTCGTCGATTTCGACGAAAAATGACCGTAATTTCCTTCCCGTTGGAGATATTTCGACGTTTAAACGCCCAAATTACTGCATTTGACGCGCAGAACACAGTGCACGCTGTATTGTCACGTCCCGCGCTCCGCACGAACCGTAACGAGAACAAGAAACCACTCTATACACAAATCTAAATAAACATACCAATAACCGATTTGCAATTTGAAACCATGTTTACAGTATCTGAAGTGAAAGGCAGTTAAAGCCTCTAAAAGTTATATCTTGCGAAAATTTATCTATGTTTTTATATTTATCTAATTATGTTTTCATAATGATATTGAGACAATTTGAATTGTAAACAAAGTCGTCAGTTGAACAAACGTTGGAGATCTTCCCAAACATTTTCAAAGGAAGGACCCCGACGCTTTTCCATCTCCGACAGATATAAATAAATGTAGCGACTCAGAGAAGTCAGTATAATAATTATCCTTCGTCTATCGAATAACAATATTACCGTTCGTCAACCGAATAATTAGCATTCAAAGAGTTAGTTATCATTTTGTCAACCGAAGAATTTTATATCTGTCAGTCAATTGTCAATATCAAAATCGAGCAAGATTTGAATAAATCATTAGATATTGTTAAACTACTTTCAACCAGCTTTAATCCTCTCCCGTGCTAGTATCCCTGCACATAGCAGGTTAGCCGAAAAGTGGAATCGGTTTTGCCAGTAGCACCAAACTCTAGTCGACGCTACCCGTAACGTTTGAAATAAATAAAAATTTGAAATAGTCCTTGGACTATTTCTGGTGGCAGCAACTACCAATTTCGATCTCAACTTGACTTAGAACAAATAAATACGTAACAGTATCAAGCGTCGGAAGAAGCCCAACAACTCGCAAAACTCGATCATTCGTCGATTTCGACGAAAAAAGACCGTAATTTCCTTCCCGTTGGAGATATTTCGACGTTTAAGCGCCCAAATTACTGCATTTTACGCGCAGAACACAGTGCACGCTGTATCAAGCTTCGAAACATGCCCAACAACTCGCAAACCTCGATCATTCGTCGATTTCGACGAAAAATGACCGTAATTTCCTTCCCGTTGGAGATATTTCGACGTTTAAGCGCCCATATTACTGCATTTGACGCGCAGAACACTGTGCGCGCTGTCTCAAGCGTCGAGAAAATCCCAACAACTCGCAAAACTCGATCATTCGTCGATTTTGACGAAAAATGACCGTAGTTTCCTTCCCGTTGGAGATATTTCGACGTTTAAACGCCCAAATTACTGCATTTGACGCGCAGAACACAGTGCACGCTGTATCAAGCTTCGAAACAAGCCCAACAATTCGCAAAACTCGATCATTCGTCGATTTTGACGAAAAATGACCGTAATTTCCTTCCCGTTGGAGATATTTCGACGTTTAAACGCCCAAATTACTGCATTTGACGCGCAGAATACAGTGCACGCGGTATCAAGAGTACAGACAAGCCCAACAACTCGCAAAACTCGATCATTCGTCGATTTCGCCGAAAAATGACCGTAATTTCCTTCCCGTTGGAGATATTTCGAAGTTTAAGCGCCCAAATTACTGCATTTTACGCGCAGAACACAGCGCACGCTGTATCAAGCTTCGAAACAAGCCCAACAACTCGCAAAACTCGATCATTCGTCGATTTCGACGAAAAATGACCGTAATTTCCTTCCCGTTGGAGATATTTCGACGTTTAGACGCCCAAATTACTGCATTTTACGCGCAGAACACAGTGCACGCTGTATCAAGCTTCGAAACAAGCCCAACAACTCGCAAAACTCGATCATTCGTCGATTTCGACGAAAAAAGACCGTAATTTCCTTCCCGTTGGAGATATTTCGACGTTTAAGCGCCCATATTACTGCATTTGACGCGCAGAACACTGTGCGCGCTGTCTCAAGCGTCGCGAAAAGGCCAAAAACTCGCAAAACTCGATCATTCGTCGATTTCGACGAAAAATGACCGTAATTTCCTTCCCGTTGGAGATATTTCTACGTTTAAACGCCCAAATTACTGCATTTGACGCGCAGAACACAGTGCACGCTGTATCACGCTTCGCAACAAGCCCAACAACTCGCAAAACTCGATCATTCGTTGATTTCGACGAAAAATGACCGTAATTTCCTTCCCGTTGGAGATATTTCGACGTTTAAGCGCCCAAATTACTGCATTTGACGCGCAGGACACAGTGCACACTGTATCAAGCGTTGGAAGAAGCCTAACAACTCGCAATACTCGATCATTCGTCGATTTCGACGAAAAATGACCGTAATTTTCGACCCGTTGGAGATATTTCGACGTTTAAGCGTCCCAATTACTGCATTTTACGCGCAGAACACAGTGCACGCTGTATCAAGCTTCGAAACATGCCCAACAACTCGCAAACCTCGATCATTCGTCGATTTCGACGAAAAATGACCGTAATTTCCTTCCCGTTGGAGATATTTCGACGTTTAAGCGCCCATATTACTGCATTTGACGCGCAGAACACTGTGCGCGCTGTCTCAAGCGTCGAGAAAATCCCAACAACTCGCAAAACTCGATCATTCGTCGATTTTGACGAAAAATGACCGTAGTTTCCTTCCCGTTGGAGATATTTCGACGTTTAAACGCCCAAATTACTGCATTTGACGCGCAGAACACAGTGCACGCTGTATCAAGCTTCGAAACAAGCCCAACAATTCGCAAAACTCGATCATTCGTCGATTTTGACGAAAAATGACCGTAATTTCCTTCCCGTTGGAGATATTTCGACGTTTAAACGCCCAAATTACTGCATTTGACGCGCAGAATACAGTGCACGCGGTATCAAGAGTACAGACAAGCCCAACAACTCGCAAAACTCGATCATTCGTCGATTTCGCCGAAAAATGACCGTAATTTCCTTCCCGTTGGAGATATTTCGAAGTTTAAGCGCCCAAATTACTGCATTTTACGCGCAGAACACAGCGCACGCTGTATCAAGCTTCGAAACAAGCCCAACAACTCGCAAAACTCGATCATTCGTCGATTTCGACGAAAAATGACCGTAATTTCCTTCCCGTTGGAGATATTTCGACGTTTAGACGCCCAAATTACTGCATTTTACGCGCAGAACACAGTGCACGCTGTATCAAGCTTCGAAACAAGCCCAACAACTCGCAAAACTCGATCATTCGTCGATTTCGACGAAAAAAGACCGTAATTTCCTTCCCGTTGGAGATATTTCGACGTTTAAGCGCCCATATTACTGCATTTGACGCGCAGAACACTGTGCGCGCTGTCTCAAGCGTCGCGAAAAGGCCAAAAACTCGCAAAACTCGATCATTCGTCGATTTCGACGAAAAATGACCGTAATTTCCTTCCCGTTGGAGATATTTCTACGTTTAAACGCCCAAATTACTGCATTTGACGCGCAGAACACAGTGCACGCTGTATCACGCTTCGCAACAAGCCCAACAACTCGCAAAACTCGATCATTCGTTGATTTCGACGAAAAATGACCGTAATTTCCTTCCCGTTGGAGATATTTCGACGTTTAAGCGCCCAAATTACTGCATTTTACGCGCAGAACACAGTGCACGCTCTATCAAGCGTCGGACGAAGCCCAAAAACTCGCAAAACTCGATCATTCGTCGATTTCGACGAAAAATGACCGTAATTTCCTTCCCGTTGGAGATATTTCGACGTTTAAACGCCCAAATCACTGCATTTGACGCGCAGAACACAGTGCACACGGTATCAAGAATACAAACAAGCCCAACAACTCGCAAAACTCGATCATTCGTCGATTTCGACGAAAAATGAGAGTAATTTCCTTCCCGTTGGAGATATTTCGACGTTTAAGCGCCCAAATTACTGCATTTTACGCGCAGAACACAGTGCACGCTGTATCAAGCGTCGGACGAAGCCTAAAAACTCGCAAAACTCGATCATTCGTCGATTTCGACGAAAAAAGACCTTAATTTCCTTCCCGTTGGAGATATTTCGACGTTTAAACGCCCAAATTACTGTATTTTACGCGCAGAACACAGTGCGCGCTGTCTCAAGCGTCGCGAAAAGGCCAACAACTCGCAATACTCGATCATTCGTCGAATTCGAAGAAAAATGACCGAAATTTCCGTCCCGTTGGAGATATTTCGACGTTTAAGCGCCCAAATTACTGCATTTTACACGCAGAACACAGTGCGCGCCGTCTCAAGCGTCGCGAAAAGGCCAACAACTCGCAAAACTCGATCATTCGTCGATTTCGACGAAAAAAGACCGTAATTTCCTTCCCGCTGGAGATATTTCGACGTTTAAACGCCCAAATTACTGCATTTGACGCGCAGAACACAGTGCACACGGTATCAAGCGTACAGAGAAGCACAAAAACTCGCAAAACTCGATCATTCGTCGATTTCGACGAAAAATGACCGTAATTTCCTTCCCGTTGGAGATATTTCGACGTTTAAGCGCCCAAATTACTGCATTTTACGCGCAGAACACAGTGCACGCTGTATCAAGCTTCGAAACAAGCCCAACAACTCGCAAAACTCGATCATTCGTCGATTTCGACGAAAAATGAGAGTAATTTCCTTCCCGTTGGAGATATTTCGACGTTTAAGCGCCCAAATTACTGCATTTTACGCGCAGAACACAGTGCACGCTGTATCAAGCTTCGAAACAAGCCCAACAACTCGCAAAACTCGATCATTCGTCGATTTCGACGAAAAAAGACCGTAATTTCCTTCCCGTTGGAGATATTTCGACGTTTAAGCGCCCATATTACTGCATTTGACGCGCAGAACACTGTGCGCGCTGTCTCAAGCGTCGCGAAAAGGCCAAAAACTCGCAAAACTCGATCATTCGTCGATTTCGACGAAAAATGACCGTAATTTCCTTCCCGTTGGAGATATTTCTACGTTTAAACGCCCAAATTACTGCATTTGACGCGCAGAACACAGTGCACGCTGTATCACGCTTCGCAACAAGCCCAACAACTCGCAAAACTCGATCATTCGTTGATTTCGACGAAAAATGACCGTAATTTCCTTCCCGTTGGAGATATTTCGACGTTTAAGCGCCCAAATTACTGCATTTGACGCGCAGGACACAGTGCACACTGTATCAAGCGTTGGAAGAAGCCTAACAACTCGCAATACTCGATCATTCGTCGATTTCGACGAAAAATGACCGTAATTTTCGACCCGTTGGAGATATTTCGACGTTTAAGCGTCCCAATTACTGCATTTTACGCGCAGAACACAGTGCACGCTGTATCAAGCTTCGAAACATGCCCAACAACTCGCAAACCTCGATCATTCGTCGATTTCGACGAAAAATGACCGTAATTTCCTTCCCGTTGGAGATATTTCGACGTTTAAGCGCCCATATTACTGCATTTGACGCGCAGAACACTGTGCGCGCTGTCTCAAGCGTCGAGAAAATCCCAACAACTCGCAAAACTCGATCATTCGTCGATTTTGACGAAAAATGACCGTAGTTTCCTTCCCGTTGGAGATATTTCGACGTTTAAACGCCCAAATTACTGCATTTGACGCGCAGAACACAGTGCACGCTGTATCAAGCTTCGAAACAAGCCCAACAATTCGCAAAACTCGATCATTCGTCGATTTTGACGAAAAATGACCGTAATTTCCTTCCCGTTGGAGATATTTCGACGTTTAAACGCCCAAATTACTGCATTTGACGCGCAGAATACAGTGCACGCGGTATCAAGAGTACAGACAAGCCCAACAACTCGCAAAACTCGATCATTCGTCGATTTCGCCGAAAAATGACCGTAATTTCCTTCCCGTTGGAGATATTTCGAAGTTTAAGCGCCCAAATTACTGCATTTTACGCGCAGAACACAGCGCACGCTGTATCAAGCTTCGAAACAAGCCCAACAACTCGCAAAACTCGATCATTCGTCGATTTCGACGAAAAATGACCGTAATTTCCTTCCCGTTGGAGATATTTCGACGTTTAGACGCCCAAATTACTGCATTTTACGCGCAGAACACAGTGCACGCTGTATCAAGCTTCGAAACAAGCCCAACAACTCGCAAAACTCGATCATTCGTCGATTTCGACGAAAAAAGACCGTAAT
Source organism: Bombus fervidus (assembly GCF_041682495.2). Lineage (NCBI taxonomy): Eukaryota > Metazoa > Arthropoda > Insecta > Hymenoptera > Apidae > Bombus > Bombus fervidus. The sequence goes on along the minus strand of NC_091517.1, from coordinate 6,152,288 downwards.
TTCCTTCCCGTTGGAGATATTTCGACGTTTAAGCGCCCATATTACTGCATTTGACGCGCAGAACACTGTGCGCGCTGTCTCAAGCGTCGCGAAAAGGCCAAAAACTCGCAAAACTCGATCATTCGTCGATTTCGACGAAAAATGACCGTAATTTCCTTCCCGTTGGAGATATTTCTACGTTTAAACGCCCAAATTACTGCATTTGACGCGCAGAACACAGTGCACGCTGTATCACGCTTCGCAACAAGCCCAACAACTCGCAAAACTCGATCATTCGTTGATTTCGACGAAAAATGACCGTAATTTCCTTCCCGTTGGAGATATTTCGACGTTTAAGCGCCCAAATTACTGCATTTTACGCGCAGAACACAGTGCACGCTCTATCAAGCGTCGGACGAAGCCCAAAAACTCGCAAAACTCGATCATTCGTCGATTTCGACGAAAAATGACCGTAATTTCCTTCCCGTTGGAGATATTTCGACGTTTAAACGCCCAAATCACTGCATTTGACGCGCAGAACACAGTGCACACGGTATCAAGAATACAAACAAGCCCAACAACTCGCAAAACTCGATCATTCGTCGATTTCGACGAAAAATGAGAGTAATTTCCTTCCCGTTGGAGATATTTCGACGTTTAAGCGCCCAAATTACTGCATTTTACGCGCAGAACACAGTGCACGCTGTATCAAGCGTCGGACGAAGCCTAAAAACTCGCAAAACTCGATCATTCGTCGATTTCGACGAAAAAAGACCTTAATTTCCTTCCCGTTGGAGATATTTCGACGTTTAAACGCCCAAATTACTGTATTTTACGCGCAGAACACAGTGCGCGCTGTCTCAAGCGTCGCGAAAAGGCCAACAACTCGCAATACTCGATCATTCGTCGAATTCGAAGAAAAATGACCGAAATTTCCGTCCCGTTGGAGATATTTCGACGTTTAAGCGCCCAAATTACTGCATTTTACACGCAGAACACAGTGCGCGCCGTCTCAAGCGTCGCGAAAAGGCCAACAACTCGCAAAACTCGATCATTCGTCGATTTCGACGAAAAAAGACCGTAATTTCCTTCCCGCTGGAGATATTTCGACGTTTAAACGCCCAAATTACTGCATTTGACGCGCAGAACACAGTGCACACGGTATCAAGCGTACAGAGAAGCACAAAAACTCGCAAAACTCGATCATTCGTCGATTTCGACGAAAAATGACCGTAATTTCCTTCCCGTTGGAGATATTTCGACGTTTAAGCGCCCAAATTACTGCATTTTACGCGCAGAACACAGTGCACGCTGTATCAAGCTTCGAAACAAGCCCAACAACTCGCAAAACTCGATCATTCGTCGATTTCGACGAAAAATGAGAGTAATTTCCTTCCCGTTGGAGATATTTCGACGTTTAAGCGTCCCAATTACTGCATTTTACGCGCAGAACACAGTGCACGCTGTATCAAGCTTCGAAACATGCCAAACAACTCGCAAACCTCGATCATTCGTCGATTTCGACGAAAAATGACCGTAATTTCCTTCCCGTTGGAGATATTTCGACGTTTAAGCGCCCATATTACTGCATTTGACGCGCAGAACACTGTGCGCGCTGTCTCAAGCGTCGAGAAAATCCCAACAACTCGCAAAACTCGATCATTCGTCGATTTTGACGAAAAATGACCGTAGTTTCCTTCCCGTTGGAGATATTTCGACGTTTAAACGCCCAAATTACTGCATTTGACGCGCAGAACACAGTGCACGCTGTATCAAGCTTCGAAACAAGCCCAACAATTCGCAAAACTCGATCATTCGTCGATTTTGACGAAAAATGACCGTAATTTCCTTCCCGTTGGAGATATTTCGACGTTTAAACGCCCAAATTACTGCATTTGACGCGCAGAATACAGTGCACGCGGTATCAAGAGTACAGACAAGCCCAACAACTCGCAAAACTCGATCATTCGTCGATGTCGCCGAAAAATGACCGTAATTTCCTTCCCGTTGGAGATATTTCGAAGTTTAAGCGCCCAAATTACTGCATTTTACGCGCAGAACACAGTGCACGTTGTATCAAGCTTCGAAACAAGCCCAACAACTCGCAAAACTCGATCATTCGTCGATTTCGACGAAAAATGACCGTAATTTCCTTCCCGTTGGAGATATTTCGACGTTTAGACGCCCAAATTACTGCATTTTACGCGCAGAACACAGTGCACGCTGTATCAAGCTTCGAAACAAGCCCAACAACTCGCAAAACTCGATCATTCGTCGATTTCGACGAAAAAAGACCGTAATTTCCTTCCCGTTGGAGATATTTCGACGTTTAAGCGCCCATATTACTGCATTTGACGCGCAGAACACTGTGCGCGCTGTCTCAAGCGTCGAGAAAATCCCAACAACTCGCAAAACTCGATCATTCGTCGATTTTGACGAAAAATGACCGTAGTTTCCTTCCCGTTGGAGATATTTCGACGTTTAAACGCCCAAATTACTGCATTTTACACGCAGAACACAGTGCGCGCCGTCTCAAGCGTCGCGAAAAGGCCAACAACTCGCAAAACTCGATCATTCGTCGATTTCGACGAAAAAAGACCGTAATTTCCTTCCCGCAGGAGATATTTCGACGTTTAAACGCCCAAATTACTGCATTTGACGCGCAGGACACAGTGCACACTGTATCAAGCGTTGGAAGAAGCCTAACAACTCGCAATACTCGATCATTCGTCGATTTCGACGAAAAATGACCGTAATTTTCGACCCGTTGGAGATATTTCGACGTTTAAGCGTCCCAATTACTGCATTTTACGCGCAGAACACAGTGCACGCAGTATCAAGCTTCGAAACATGCCCAACAACTCGCAAACCTCGATCATTCGTCGATTTCGACGAAAAATGACCGTAATTTCCTTCCCGTTGGAGATATTTCGACGTTTAAGCGCCCATATTACTGCATTTGACGCGCAGAACACTGTGCGCGCTGTCTCAAGCGTCGAGAAAATCCCAACAACTCGCAAAACTCGATCATTCGTCGATTTTGACGAAAAATGACCGTAGTTTCCTTCCCGTTGGAGATATTTCGACGATTAAACGCCCAAATTACTGCATTTGACGCGCAGAACACAGTGCACGCTGTATCAAGCTTCGAAACAAGCCCAACAATTCGCAAAACTCGATCATTCGTCGATTTTGACGAAAAATGACCGTAATTTCCTTCCCGTTGGAGATCTTTCGACGTTTAAACGCCCAAATTGCTGCATTTGACGCGCAGAATACAGTGCACGCGGTATCAAGAGTACAGACAAGCCCAACAACTCGCAAAACTCGATCATTCGTCGATTTCGCCGAAAAATGACCGTAATTTCCTTCCCGTTGGAGATATTTCGAAGTTTAAGCGCCCAAATTACTGCATTTTACGCGCAGAACACAGTGCACGCTGTATCAAGCTTCGACACAAGCCCAACAACTCGCAAAACTCGATCATTCGTCGATTTCGACGAAAAATGACCGTAATTTCCTTCCCGTTGGAGATATTTCGACGTTTAGACGCCCAAATTACTGCATTTTACGCGCAGAACACAGTGCACGCTGTATCAAGCTTCGACACAAGCCCAACAACTCGCAAAACTCGATCATTCGTCGATTTCGACGAAAAATGACCGTAATTTCCTTCCCGTTGGAGATATTTCGACGTTTAAGCGCCCAAATTACTGCATTTTACGCGCAGAACACAGTGCACGCTGTATCAAGCGTCGGAAGAAGCCCAACAACTCGCACAACTCGATCATTCGTCGATTTCGACGAAAAAAGACCGTAATTTCCTTCCCGTTGGAGATATTTCGACGTTTAAGCGCCCATATTACTGCATTTGACGCGCAGAACACTGTGCGCGCTGTCTCAAGCGTCGAGAAAATCCCAACAACTCGCAAAACTCGATCATTCGTCGATTTTGACGAAAAATGACCGTAGTTTCCTTCCCGTTGGAGATATTTCGACGTTTAAACGCCCAAATTACTGCATTTGACGCGCCGAACACAGTGCACGCTGTATCAAGCTTCGAAACAAGCCCAACAATTCGCAAAACTCGATCATTCGTCGATTTTGACGAAAAATGACCGTAATTTCCTTCCCGCAGGAGATATTTCGACGTTTAAGCGCCCAAATTACTGCATTTGACGCGCAGGACACAGTGCACACTGTATCAAGCGTTGGAAGAAGCCTAACAACTCGCAATACTCGATCATTCGTCGATTTCGACGAAAAATGACCGTAATTTCCTTCCCGTTGGAGATATTGCGACGTTTAAGCGCCCAAATTACTGCATTTTACGCGCAGAACACAGTGCACGCGGTATCAAGAGTACAGACAAGCCCAACAACTCGCAAAACTCGATCATTCGTCGATTTCGACGAAAAAAGACCGTAATTTCCTTCCCGCAGGAGATATTTCGACGTTTAAACGCCCAACTTACTGCATTTGACGCGCAGGACACAGTGCACACTGTATCAAGCGTTGGAAGAAGCCTAACAACTCGCAATACTTGATCATTCGTCGATTTCGACGAAAAATGACCGTAATTTTCGACCCGTTGGAGATATTTCGACGTTTAAGCGTCCCAATTACTGCATTTTACGCGCAGAACACAGTGCACGCTGTATCAAGCTTCGAAACATGCCCAACAACTCGCAAACCTCGATCATTCGTCGATTTCGCCGAAAAATGACCGTAATTTCCTTCCCGTTGGAGATATTTCGAAGTTTAAGCGCCCAAATTACTGCATTTTACGCGCAGAACACAGTGCACGCTGTATCAAGCTTCGAAACAAGCCCAACAACTCGCAAAACTCGATCATTCGTCGATTTCGACGAAAAATGACCGTAATTTCCTTCCCGTTGGAGATATTTCGACGTTTAAGCGCCCATATTACTGCATTTGACGCGCAGAACACTGTGCGCGCTGTCTCGAGCGTCGAGAAAATCCCAACAACTCGCTAAACTCGATCATTCGTCGATTTCGACGAAAAATGACCGTAATTTCCTTCCCGTTGGAAATATTTCGACGTTTAAGCGCCCAAATTACTGCATTTTACGCGCAGTACACAGTGCACGCGGTATCAAGAGTACAGACAAGCCCAACAACTCGCAAAACTCGATCATTCGTCGATTTCGACGAAAAAAGACCGTAATTTCCTTCCCGCAGGAGATATTTCGACGTTTAAACGCCCAAATTACTGCATTTGACGCGCAGGACACAGTGCACACGGTATCAAGCGTCGGAAGAAGCCCAACAACTCGCAATACTCGATCATTCGTCGATTTCGAAGAAAAATGACCGTAATTTTCGACCCCTTGGAGATATTTCGACGTTTAAGCGCCCAAATTACTGCATTTTACGCGCAGAACACAGTGCACGCTGTATCAAGCTTCGAAACAAGCCCAACAACTCGCGAAACTCGATCATTCGTCGATTTCGACGAAAAATGACCGTAATTTCCTTCCCGTTGGAGATATTTCGACGTTTAAACGCCCATATTACTGCATTTGACGCGCAGAACACTGTGCGCGCTGTCTCAAGCGTCGAGAAAATCCCAACAACTCGCAAAACTCGATCATTCGTCGATTTTGACGAAAAATGACCGTAGTTTCCTTCCCGTTGGAGATATTTCTACGTTTAAACGCCCAAATTACTGCATTTGACGCGCAGAACACAGTGCACGCTGTATCAAGCTTCGAATCAAGCCCAACAATTCGCAAAACTCGATCATTCGTCGATTTTGACGAAAAATGACCGTAATTTCCTTCCCGTTGGAGATATTTCGACGTTTAAACGCCCAAATTACTGCATTTGACGCGCAGAACACAGTGCACGCGGTATCAAGAGTACAGACAAGCCCAACAACTCGCAAAACTCGATCATTCGTCGATTTCGACGAAAAATGACCGTAATTTTCGACCCGTTGGAGATATTTCGACGTTTAAGCGTCCCAATTACTGCATTTTACGCGCGGAACACAGTGCACGCTGTATCAAGCTTCGAAACATGCCCAACAACTCGCAAAACTCGATCATTCGTCGATTTCGACGAAAAATGACCGTAATTTCCTTCCCGTTGGAGATATTTCGACGTTTAAGCGCCCAAATAACTGCATGTGACGCGCAGAACACAGTGCACACGGTATCAAGAGTACAGACAAGCCGCACAACTCGCAAAACTCGATCATTCGTCGATTTCGACGAAAAATGACCGTAATTTTCGACCCGTTGGAGATATTTCGACGTTTAAACGCCCAAATTACAGCATTTGACGCGCAGGACACAGTGCACAAGGTATCAAGCGTCGGAAGAAGCCCAACAACTCGGAATACTCGATCATTCGTCGATTTCGACGAAAAATGACCGTAATTTCCTTCCCGTTGGAGATATTTCGACGTTTAAGCGCCCAAATAACTGAATTTGACGCGCAGAACACAGTGCACACGGTATCAAGAGTACAGACAAGCCCAACAACTCGCAAAACTCGATCATTCGTCGATTTCGACGAAAAATGACCGTAATTTTCGACCCGTTGGAGATATTTCGACGTTTAAGCGCCCCAATTACTGCATTTTACGAGCAGAACACAGTGCTCGCTGTATCAAGCTTCGAAACAAGCCCAACAACTCGCAAAACTCGATCATTCGTCAATTTCGACGAAAAAAGACCGTAATTTCCTTCCCGCAGGAGATATTTCGACGTTTAAACGCCCAAATTACTGCATTTGACGCGCAGGACACAGTGCACACTGTATCAAGCGTTGGAAGAAGCCTAACAACTCGCAATACTCGATCATTCGTCGATTTCGACGAAAAATGACCGTAATTTTCGACCCGTTGGAGATATTTCGACGTTTAAGCGTCCCAATTACTGCATTTTACGCGCGGAACACAGTGCACGCTGTATCAAGCTTCGAAACATGCCCAACAACTCGCAAACCTCGATCATTCGTCGATTTCGACGAAAAATGACCGTAATTTCCTTCCCGTTGGAGATATTTCGACGTTTAAGCGCCCATATTACTGCATTTGACGCGCAGAACACTGTGCGCGCTGTCTCAAGCGTCGAGAAAATCCCAACAACTCGCAAAACTCGATCATTCGTCGATTTTGACGAAAAATGACCGTAGTTTCCTTCCCGTTGGAGATATTTCGACGTTTAAACGCCCAAATTACTGCATTTGACGCGCAGAACACAGTGCACGCTGTATCAAGCTTCGAAACAAGCCCAACAATTCGCAAAACTCGATCATTCGTCGATTTTGACGAGAAATGACCGTAATTTCCTTCCCGTTGGAGATATTTCGACGTTTAAACGCCCAAATTACTGCATTTGACGCGCAGAATACAGTGCACGCGGTATCAAGAGTACAGACAAGCCCAACAACTCGCAAAACTCGATCATTCGTCGATTTCGCCGAAAAATGACCGTAATTTCCTTCCCGTTGGAGATATTTCGAAGTTTAAGCGCCCAAATTACTGCATTTTACGCGCAGAACACAGTGCACGCTGTATCAAGCTTCGAAACAAGCCCAACAATTCGCAAAACTCGATCATTCGTCGATTTTGACGAAAAATGACCGTAATTTCCTTCCCGTTGGAGATATTTCGAAGTTTAAGCGCCCAAATTACTGCATTTTACGCGCAGAACACAGAGCACGCTGTATCAAGCTTCGAAACAAGCCCAACAACTCGCAAAACTCGATCATTCGTCGATTTCTACGAAAAAAGACCGTAATTTCCTTCCCGCTGGAGATATTTCGACGTTTAAACGCCCAAATTACTGCATTTGACGCGCAGAACACAGTGTGCGCTGTCTCGAGCGTCGAGAAAATCCCAACAACTCGCTAAACTCGATCATTCGTCGATTTCGACGAAAAATGACCGTAATTTCCTTCCCGTTGGAGATATTTCGACGTTTAAGCGCCCAAATTACTGCATTTTACGCGCAGAACACAGTGCACGCGGTATCAAGAGTACAGACAAGCCCAACAACTCGCAAAACTCGATCATTCGTCGATTTCGACGAAAAAAGACCGTAATTTCCTTCCCGCAGAAGATATTTCGACGTTTAAACGCCCAAATTACTGCATTTGACGCGCAGGACACAGTGCACACGGTATCAAGCGTCGGAAGAAGCCCAACAACTCGCAATACTCGATCATTCGTCGATTTCGAAGAAAAATGACCGTAGTTTCCTTCCCGTTGGAGATATTTCTACGTTTAAACGCCCAAATTACTGCATTTGACGCGCAGAACACAGTGCACGCTGTATCAAGCTTCGAATCAAGCCCAACAATTCGCAAAACTCGATCATTCGTCGATTTTGACGAAAAATGACCGTAATTTCCTTCCCGTTGGAGATATTTCGACGTTTAAACGCCCAAATTACTACATTTGACGCGCAGAACACAGTGCACGCGGTATCAAGAGTACAGACAAGCCCAACAACTCGCAAAACTCGATCATTCGTCGATTTCGACGAAAAATGACCGTAATTTTCGACCCGTTGGAGATATTTCGACGTTTAAGCGTCCCAATTACTGCATTTTACGCGCGGAACACAGTGCACGCTGTATCAAGCTTCGAAACAAGCCCAACAACTCGCAAAACTCGATCATTCGTCAATTTCGACGAAAAAAGTCCGTAATTTCCTTCCCGCAGGAGATATTTCGACGTTTAAACGCCCAAATTACTGCATTTGAAGCGCAGGACACAGTGCACACGGTATCCAGCGTCGGAAGAAGCCCAACAACTCGCAATACTCGATCATTCGTCGATTTCGACGAAACATGACCGTAATTTCCTTCCCGTTGGAGATATTTCGACGTTTAAGCGCCCAAATTACAGCATTTTACGCGCAGAACACAGTGCACGCTGTATCAAGCGTCGGAAGAAGCCCAACAACTCGCAAAACTCGATCATTCGTCGATTTCGACGAAAAAAGACCGTAATTTCCTTCCCGCAGGAGATATTTCGACGTTTGAACGCCCAAATTACTGCATTTGACGCGCAGGACACAGCGCACACGGTATCAAGCGTCGGAAGAAGCCCAACAACTCGGAATACTCGATCATTCGTCGATTTCGACGAAAAATGACCGTAATTTTCGACCCGTTGGAGATATTTCGACGTTTAAGCGCCCCAATTACTGCATTTTACGCGCAGAACACAGTGCACGCTGTCTCGAGCGTCGAGAAAATCCCAACAACTCGCAAAAGTCGATCATTCGTCGATTTCGACGAAAAAAGACCGTAATTTCCTTCCCGCAGGAGATATTTCGACGTTTAAACGCCCAAATTACTGCATATGACGCGCAGGACACAGTGCACACGGTATCAAGCGTCGGAAGAAGCCTAACAACACGCACTACTCGATCATTCGTCGATTTCGACGAAAAATGACCGTAATTTTCGACCCGTTGGAGATATTTCGACGTTTAAGCGCCCCAATTACTGCATTTTACGCGCAGAACTCAGTGCACGCTGTATCAAGCTTCGAAACAAGCCCAACAACTCGCAAAACTCGATCATTCGTCGATTTCTACGAAAAAAGACCGTAATTTCCTTCCCGCTGGAGATATTTCGACGTTTAAACGCCCAAATTACTGCATTTGACGCGCAGAACACAGTGTGCGCTGTCTCGAGCGTCGAGAAAATCCCAACAACTCGCTAAACTCGATCATTCGTCGATTTCGACGAAAAATGACCGTAATTTCCTTCCCGTTGGAGATATTTCGACGTTTAAGCGCCCAAATTACTGCATTTTACGCGCAGAACACAGTGCACGCGGTATCAAGAGTACAGACAAGCCCAACAACTCGCAAAACTCGATCATTCGTCGATTTCGACGAAAAAAGACCGTAATTTCCTTCCCGCAGAAGATATTTCGACGTTTAAACGCCCAAATTACTGCATTTGACGCGCAGGACACAGTGCACACGGTATCAAGCGTCGGAAGAAGCCCAACAACTCGCAATACTCGATCATTCGTCGATTTCGAAGAAAAATGACCGTAGTTTCCTTCCCGTTGGAGATATTTCTACGTTTAAACGCCCAAATTACTGCATTTGACGCGCAGAACACAGTGCACGCTGTATCAAGCTTCGAATCAAGCCCAACAATTCGCAAAACTCGATCATTCGTCGATTTTGACGAAAAATGACCGTAATTTCCTTCCCGTTGGAGATATTTCGACGTTTAAACGCTCAAATTACTACATTTGACGCGCAGAACACAGTGCACGCGGTATCAAGAGTACAGACAAGCCCAACAACTCGCAAAACTCGATCATTCGTCGATTTCGACGAAAAATGACCGTAATTTTCGACCCGTTGGAGATATTTCGACGTTTAAGCGTCCCAATTACTGCATTTTACGCGCGGAACACAGTGCACGCTGTATCAAGCTTCGAAACAAGCCCAACAACTCGCAAAACTCGATCATTCGTCAATTTCGACGAAAAAAGACCGTAATTTCCTTCCCGCAGGAGATATTTCGACGTTTAAACGCCCAAATTACTGCATTTGACGCGCAGGACACAGTGCACACGGTATCCAGCGTCGGAAGAAGCCCAACAACTCGCAAAACTCGATCATTCGTCGATTTCGACGAAAAAAGACCGTAATTTCCTTCCCGCAGGAGATATTTCGACGTTTGAACGCCCAAATTACTGCATTTGACGCGCAGGACACAGTGCACACGGTATCAAGCGTCGGAAGAAGCCCAACAACTCGGAATACTCGATCATTCGTCGATTTCGACGAAAAATGACCGTAATTTTCGACCCGTTGGAGATATTTCGACGTTTAAGCGCCCCAATTACTGCATTTTACGCGCAGAACACAGTGCACGCTGTCTCGAGCGTCGAGAAAATCCCAACAACTCGCAAAAGTCGATCATTCGTCGATTTCGACGAAAAAAGACCGTAATTTCCTTCCCGCAGGAGATATTTCGACGTTTAAACGCCCAAATTACTGCATTTGACGCGCGGGACACAGTGCACACGGTATCAAGCGTCGGAAGAAGCCCAACAACTCGCAATACTCGATCATTCGTCGATTTCGACGAAAAATGACCGTAATTTTCGACCCGTTGGAGATATTTCGACGTTTAAGCGCCCCAATTACTGCATTTTAAGCGCAGAACACAGTGCACGCTGTATCAAGCGTCGGAAGAAGCCCAGCAACTCGCAAAACTCGATCATTCGTCGATTTCGACGAAAAAAGACCGTAATTTCCTTCCCGCAGGAGATATTTCGACGTTTATACGCCCAAATTACTGCATTTGACGCGCAGAACACAGTGTGCACTGTCTCGGGCGTCGAGAAAATCCCAACAACTCGCAAAACTCGATCATTCGTCGATTTCGACGAAAAAAGACCGTAATTTCCTTCCCGCAGGAGATATTTCGACGTTTAAACGCCCAAATTACTGCATATGACGCGCAGGACACAGTGCACACTGTATCAAGCGTTGGAAGAAGCCTAACAACACGCACTACTCGATCATTCGTCGATTTCGACGAAAAATGACCGTAATTTTCGACCCGTTGGAGATATTTCGACGTTTAAGCGCCCCAATTACTGCATTTTACGCGCAGAACTCAGTGCACGCTGTATCAAGCTTCGAAACAAGCCCAACAATTCACAAAACTCGATCATTCGTCGATTTTGACGAAAAATGACCGTAGTTTCCTTCCCGTTGGAGATATTTCGACGTTTAGACGCCCAAATTACTGCATTTGACGCGCAGGACACAGTGCACACGGTATCAAGCGTCAGAAGAAGCCCAACAACTCGCAAAACTCGATCATTCGTCGATTTCGACGAGAAATGACCGTAATTTCCTTCCCGTAGGAGATATTTCGACGTTTAAGCGCCAAAATTACTGCATTTTACGCGCAGAACACAGTGCACGCTGTATCAAGCTTCGAAACATGCCCAACAACTCGCAAAACTCGATCATTCGTCGATTTCGACGAAAAATGACCGTAATTTTCGACCCGTTGGAGATATTTCGACGTTTAAGCGAACCAATTACTGCATTTTACGCGCAGAACACAGTGCACGCTGTATCAAGCGTCGGAAGAAGCCCAGCAACTCGCAAAACTCGATCATTCGTCGATTTCGACGAAAAATGACCGTAATTTTCGACCCATTGGAGATATTTCGACGTTTAAGCGTCCCAATTACTGCATTTTACGCGCGGAACACGGTGCACGCTGTATCAAGCTTCGAAACATGCCCAACAACTCGCAAAACTCGATCATTCGTCGATTTCGACGAAAAATGACCGTAATTTCCTTCCCGTTGGAGATATTTCGACGTTTAAACGCCCAAATTACTGCATTTGTCGCGCAGAACACAGTGTGCGCTGTCGCGAGCGTCGAGAAAATCCCAACAACTCGCAAAACTCTATCATTCGTCGATTTCGACGAAAAAAGACCGTAATTTCCTTCCCGCAGGAGATATTTCGACGTTTAAGCGCCCAAATTACTGCATTTGACGCGCAGAACACAGTGCACACGGCATCAAGAGTACAGACAAGCCCAACAACTCGCAAAACTCGATCATTCGTCGATTTCGACGAAAAATGACCGTAATTTTCGACCCGTTGGAGATATTTCGACGTTTAAGCGCCCCAATTACTGCATTTTACGCGCAGAACACAGTGCACGCTGTATCAAGCTTCGAAACAAGCCCACCAACTCGCAAAACTCGATCATTCGTCGATTTCGACGAAAAATGACCGTAATTTCCTTCCCGTTGGAGATATTTCGACGTTTAAGCGCCCAAATTACTGCATTTGACTCGCAGAATACAGTGCACGCGGTATCAAGAGTACAGACAAGCCCAACAACTCACAAAACTCGATCATTCGTCGATTTCGCCGAAAAATGACCGTAATTTCCTTCCCGTTGGAGATATTTCGAAGTTTAAGCGCCCAAATTACTGCATTTTACGCGCAGAACACAGTGCACGCTGTATCAAGCTTCGAAACAAGCCCAACAATTCGCAAAACTCGATCATTCGTCGATTTTGACGAAAAATGACCGTAATTTCCTTCCCGTTGGAGATATTTCGAAGTTTAAGCGCCCAAATTACTGCATTTTACGCGCAGAACACAGAGCACGCTGTATCAAGCTTCGAAACAAGCCCAACAACTCGCAAAACTCGATCATTCGTCGATTTCTACGAAAAAAGACCGTAATTTCCTTCCCGCTGGAGATATTTCGACGTTTAAACGCCCAAATTACTGCATTTGACGCGCAGAACACAGTGTGCGCTGTCTCGAGCGTCGAGAAAATCCCAACAACTCGCTAAACTCGATCATTCGTCGATTTCGACGAAAAATGACCGTAATTTCCTTCCCGTTGGAGATATTTCGACGTTTAAGCGCCCAAATTACTGCATTTTACGCGCAGAACACAGTGCACGCGGTATCAAGAGTACAGACAAGCCCAACAACTCGCAAAACTCGATCATTCGTCGATTTCGACGAAAAAAGACCGTAATTTCCTTCCCGCAGAAGATATTTCGACGTTTAAACGCCCAAATTACTGCATTTGACGCGCAGGACACAGTGCACACGGTATCAAGCGTCGGAAGAAGCCCAACAACTCGCAATACTCGATCATTCGTCGATTTCGAAGAAAAATGACCGTAGTTTCCTTCCCGTTGGAGATATTTCTACGTTTAAACGCCCAAATTACTGCATTTGACGCGCAGAACACAGTGCACGCTGTATCAAGCTTCGAATCAAGCCCAACAATTCGCAAAACTCGATCATTCGTCGATTTTGACGAAAAATGACCGTAATTTCCTTCCCGTTGGAGATATTTCGACGTTTAAACGCCCAAATTACTGCATTTGACGCGCAGAACACAGTGCACGCGGTATCAAGAGTACAGACAAGCCCAACAACTCGCAAAACTCGATCATTCGTCGATTTCGACGAAAAATGACCGTAATTTTCGACCCGTTGGAGATATTTCGACGTTTAAGCGTCCCAATTACTGCATTTTACGCGCGGAACACAGTGCACGCTGTATCAAGCTTCGAAACAAGCCCAACAACTCGCAAAACTCGATCATTCGTCAATTTCGACGAAAAAAGACCGTAATTTCCTTCCCGCAGGAGATATTTCGACGTTTAAACGCCCAAATTACTGCATTTGACGCGCAGGACACAGTGCACACGGTATCCAGCGTCGGAAGAAGCCCAACAACTCGCAATACTCGATCATTCGTCGATTTCGACGAAACATGACCGTAATTTCCTTCCCGTTGGAGATATTTCGACGTTTAAGCGCCCAAATTACAGCATTTTACGCGCAGAACACAGTGCACGCTGTATCAAGCGTCGGAAGAAGCCCAACAACTCGCAAAACTCGATCATTCGTCGATTTCGACGAAAAAAGACCGTAATTTCCTTCCCGCAGGAGATATTTCGACGTTTGAACGCCCAAATTACTGCATTTGACGCGCAGGACACAGTGCACACGGTATCAAGCGTCGGAAGAAGCCCAACAACTCGGAATACTCGATCATTCGTCGATTTCGACGAAAAATGACCGTAATTTTCGACCCGTTGGAGATATTTCGACGTTTAAGCGCCCCAATTACTGCATTTTACGCGCAGAACACAGTGCACGCTGTGTCAAGCTTCGAAACAAGCCCAACAACTCGCAAAACTCGATCATTCGTCGATTTCGACGAAAAAAGACCGTAATTTCCTTCCCGCAGGAGATATTTCGACGTTTAAACGCCCAAATTACTGCATTTGACGCGCAGGACACACTGCACACGGTATCAAGCGTCGGAAGAAGCCCAACAACTAGCAATACTCGATCATTCGTCGATTTCGACGAAACATGACCGTAATTTTCGACCCGGTGGAGATATTTCGACGTTTAAGCGCCCCAATTCCTGCATTTTACGCGCAGAACACAGTGCACGCTGTATCAAGCGTCGGAAGAAGCCCAGCAACTCGCAAAACTCGATCATTCGTCGATTTCGACGAAAAAAGACCGTAATTTCCTTCCCGCTGGAGATATTTCGACGTTTAAACGCCCAAATTACTGCATTTGACGCGCAGAACACAGTGCACGCGGTATCAAGAGTACAGACAAGCCCAACAACTCGCAAAACTCGATCATTCGTCAATTTCGACGAAAAAAGACCGTAATTTCCTTCCCGCAGGAGATATTTCGACGTTTAAGCGCCCAAATTACTGCATTTTACGCGCAGATCACAGTGCACGCTGTCTCAAGCTTCGAAACAAGCCCAACAACTCGCAAAACTCGATCATTCGTCGATTTCGACGAAAAAAGACCGTAATTTCCTTCCCGCAGGAGATATTTCGACGTTTAAACGCCCAAATTACTGCATTTGACGCGCAGGACACAGTGCACACGGTATCAAGCGTCGGAAGAAGCCCAACAACTCGCAATACTCGATCATTCGTCGATTTCGACGAAAAATGACCGTAATTTTCGACCCGTTGGAGATATTTCGACGTTTAAGCGCCCCAATTACTGCATTTTAAGCGCAGAACACAGTGCACGCTGTATCAAGCGTCGGAAGAAGCCCAGCAACTCGCAAAACTCGATCATTCGTCGATTTCGACGAAAAAAGACCGTAATTTCCTTCCCGCAGGAGATATTTCGACGTTTATACGCCCAAATTACTGCATTTGACGCGCAGAACACAGTGTGCACTGTCTCGGGCGTCGAGAAAATCCCAACAACTCGCAAAACTCGATCATTCGTCGATTTCGACGAAAAAAGACCGTAATTTCCTTCCCGCAGGAGATATTTCGACGTTTAAACGCCCAAATTACTGCATATGACGCGCAGGACACAGTGCACACTGTATCAAGCGTTGGAAGAAGCCTAACAACACGCACTACTCGATCATGCGTCGATTTCGACTTAAAATGACCGTAATTTTCGACCCGTTGGAGATATTTCGACGTTTAAGCGCCCCAATTACTGCATTTTACGCGCAGAACTCAGTGCACGCTGTATCAAGCTTCGAAACAAGCCCAACAATTCGCAAAACTCGATCATTCGTCGATTTTGACGAAAAATGACCGTAGTTTCCTTCCCGTTGGAGATATTTCGACGTTTAGACGCCCAAATTACTGCATTTGACGCGCAGGACACAGTGCACACGGTATCAAGCGTCAGAAGAAGCCCAACAACTCGCAAAACTCGATCATTCGTCGATTTCGACGAGAAATGACCGTAATTTCCTTCCCGTTGGAGATATTTCGACGTTTAAGCGCCAAAATTACTGCATTTTACGCGCAGAACACAGTGCACGCTGTATCAAGCTTCGAAACATGCCCAACAACTCGCAAAACTCGATTATTCGTCGATTTCGACGAAAAATGACCGTAATTTCCGTCCTGTTGGAGATATTTCGACGTTTAAACGCCCAAATTACTGCATTTGACGCGCAGAACACAGTGTGCACTGTCTCGAGCGTCGAGAAAATCCCTACAACTCGCAAAACTCTATCATTCGTCGATTTCGACGGAAAAAGACCGTAATTTCCTTCCCGCAGGAGATATTTCGACGTTTAAACGCCCAAATTACTGCATTTTACGCGCAGAACACAGTGCACGCTGTATCAAGCTTCGAAACAAGCCCAACAATTCGCAAAACTCGATTATTCGTCGATTTTGACGAAAAATGACCGTAGTTTCCTTCCCGTTGGAGATATATCGACGTTTAGACGCCCAAATTACTGCATTTGACGCGCAGGACACAGTGCACACAGTATCAAGCGTCAGAAGAAGCCCAACAACTCGCAAAACTCGATCATTCGTCGATTTCGACGAGAAATGACCGTAATTTCCTTCCCGTTGGAGATATTTCGACGTTTGTGCGCCCAAATTACTGCATTTTACACGCAGAACACAGTGCGCGCCGTCTCAAGCGTCGCGAAAAGGCCAAAACCTCGCAAAACTCGATCATTCGTCGATTTCGACGAAAAATGACCGTAATTTCCTTCCCGCAGGAGATATTTCGACGTTTAAACGCCCAAATTACTGCATTTGACGCGCAGGACACAGTGCACACGGTATCAAGAGTACAGACAAGCCCCAAAACTCGCAACACTCGATCATTCGTCGATTTCGACGAAAAATGACCGTAATTTTCGACCCGTTGGAGATATTTCGACGTTTAAGCGAACCAATTACTGCATTTTACGCGCAGAACACAGTGCACGCTGTATCAAGCGTCGGAAGAAGCCCAGCAACTCGCAAAACTCGATCATTCGTCGATTTCGACGAAAAATGACCGTAATTTTCGACCCATTGGAGATATTTCGACGTTTAAGCGTCCCAATTACTGCATTTTACGCGCGGAACACGGTGCACGCTGTATCAAGCTTCGAAACATGCCCAACAACTCGCAAAACTCGATCATTCGTCGATTTCGACGAAAAATGACCGTAATTTCCTTCCCGTTGGAGATATTTCGACCTTTAAACGCCCAAATTACTGCATTTGTCGCGCAGAACACAGTGTGCGCTGTCGCGAGCGTCGAGAAAATCCCAACAACTCGCAAAACTCTATCATTCGTCGATTTCGACGAAAAAAGACCGTAATTTCCTTCCCGCAGGAGATATTTCGACGTTTAAGCGCCCAAATTACTGCATTTGACGCGCAGAACACAGTGCACACGGCATCAAGAGTACAGACAAGCCCAACAACTCGCAAAACTCGATCATTCGTCGATTTCGACGAAAAATGACCGTAATTTTCGACCCGTTGGAGATATTTCGACGTTTAAGCGCCCCAATTACTGCATTTTACGCGCAGAACACAGTGCACGCTGTATCAAGCGTCGGAAGAAGCCCCACAACTCGCAAAACTCTATCATTCGTCGATTTCGACGAAAAAAGACCGTAATTTCCTTCCCGCAGGAGATATTTCGACGTTTAAGCGCCCAAATTACTGCATTTGACGCGCAGAACACAGTGCACACGGCATCAAGAGTACAGACAAGCCCAACAACTCGCAAAACTCGATCATTCGTCGATTTCGACGAAAAATGACCGTAATTTCCTTCCCGTTGGAGATATTTCGACGTTTAAGCGCCCAAATTACTGCATTTTACGCGCAGAACACAGTGCACGCTGTATCAAGCGTCGGAAGAAGCCCCACAACTCGCAAAACTCGATCATTCGTCGATTTCGACGAAAAAAGACCGTAATTTCCTTCCCGCATGAGATATTTCGACGTTTAAACGCCCAAATTACTGCATTTGACGCGCAGGACACAGTGCACACGGTATCAAGCGTCGGAAGAAGCCCAACAACTCGCAATACTCGATCATTCGTCGATTTCGACGAAAAATGACCGTAATTTTCGACCCGTTGGAGATATTTCGACGTTTAAGCGTCCCAATTACTGCATTTTACGCGCAGAACACAGTGCACGCTGTATCAAGCTTCGAAACATGCCCAACAACTCGCAAAACTCGATCATTCGTCGATTTCGACGAAAAATGACCGTAATTTGCGACCCGTTGGAGATATTTCGACGTTTAAGCGCCCCAATTACTGCATTTTACGCGCAGAACACAGTGCACGCAGTATCAAGCGTCGGAAGAAGCCCAGCAAGTCGCAAAACTCGATCATTCGTCGATTTCGACGAAAAAAGACCGTAATTTCCTTCCCGCTGGAGATATTTCGACGTTTAAACGCCCAAATTACTGCATTTGACGCGCAGAACACAGTGTGCGCTGTCTCGAGCGTCGCGAAAATCTCAACAACTCGCAAAACTCGATCATTCGTCGATTTCGACGAAAAATGACCGTAATTTCCTTCCCGTTGGAGATATTTCGACGTTTAAGCGCCCAAATTACTGCATTTTACGCGCAGAACACAGTGCAGGCGGTATCAAGAGTACAGACAAGCCCAGCAAGTCGCAAAACTCGATCATTCGTCGATTTCGACGAAAAAAGACCGTAATTTTCGACCCGTTGGAGATATTTCGACGTTTAAGCGCCCCAATTACTGCATTTTACGCGCAGAACACAGTGCACGCTGTATCAAGCTTCGAAACATGCCCAACAACTCGCAAAACTCGATCATTCGTCGATTTCGACGAAAAATGACCGTAATTTTCGACCCGTTGGAGATATTTCGACGTTTAAGCGCCCCAATTACTGCATTTTACGCGCAGAACACAGTGCACGCTGTATCAAGCTTCGAAACAAGCCCACCAACTCGCAAAACTCGATCATTCGTCGATTTCGACGAAAAATGACCGTAATTTCCTTCCCGTTGGAGATATTTCGACGTTTAAGCGCCCCAATTACTGCATTTTACGCGCAGAACACAGTGCACGCTGTATCAAGCGTCGGAAGAAGCCCCACAACTCGCAAAACTCGATCATTCGTCGATTTCGACGAAAAAAGACCGTAATTTCCTTCCCGCATGAGATATTTCGACGTTTAAACGCCCAAATTACTGCATTTGACGCGCAGGACACAGTGCACACGGTATCAAGCGTCGGAAGAAGCCCAACAACTCGCAATACTCGATCATTCGTCGATTTCGACGAAAAATGACCGTAATTTTCGACCCGTTGGAGATATTTCGACGTTTAAGCGTCCCAATTACTGCATTTTACGCGCAGAACACAGTGCACGCTGTATCAAGCTTCGAAACATGCCCAACAACTCGCAAAACTCGATCATTCGTCGATTTCGACGAAAAATGACCGTAATTTGCGACCCGTTGGAGATATTTCGACGTTTAAGCGCCCCAATTACTGCATTTTACGCGCAGAACACAGTGCACGCAGTATCAAGCGTCGGAAGAAGCCCAGCAAGTCGCAAAACTCGATCATTCGTCGATTTCGACGAAAAAAGACCGTAATTTCCTTCCCGCTGGAGATATTTCGACGTTTAAACGCCCAAATTACTGCATTTGACGCGCAGAACACAGTGTGCGCTGTCTCGAGCGTCGCGAAAATCTCAACAACTCGCAAAACTCGATCATTCGTCGATTTCGACGAAAAATGACCGTAATTTCCTTCCCGTTGGAGATATTTCGACGTTTAAGCGCCCAAATTACTGCATTTTACGCGCAGAACACAGTGCAGGCGGTATCAAGAGTACAGACAAGCCCAGCAAGTCGCAAAACTCGATCATTCGTCGATTTCGACGAAAAAAGACCGTAATTTCCTTCCCGCTGGAGATATTTCGACGTTTAAACGCCCAAATTACTGCATTTGACGCGCAGGACACAGTGCACACTGTATCAAGCGTTGGAAGAAGCCCAACAACTCGCAAAACTCGATCATTCGTCGATTTCGACGAAAAAAGACCGTAATTTCCTTCCCGCAGGAGATATTTCGACGTTTAAACGCCCAAATTACTGCATTTGACGCGCAGAACACAGTGCACGCGGTATCAAGAGTACAGACAAGCCCAACAACTCGCAAAACTCGATCATTCGTCGATTTCGACGAAAAATGTCCGTAATTTTCGACCCGTTGGAGATATTTCGACGTTTAAGCGTCCCAATTACTGCATTTTACGCGCAGAACACAGTGGACGCTGTATCAAGCGTCGGAAGAAGCGCAGCAAGTCGCAAAACTCGATCATTCGTCGATTTCGACGAAAAATGACCGTAATTTTCGACCCGTTGGAGATATTTCGACGTTTAAGCGCCCCAATTACTGCATTTTACGCGCAGAACACAGTGGACGCTGTATCAAGCGTCGGAAGAAGCCGAGCAACTCGCAAAACTCGATCATTCGTCGATTTCGACGAAAAAAGACCGTAATTTCCTTCCCGCTGGAGATATTTCGACGTTTATACGCCCAAATTACTGCATTTGACGCGCAGAACACAGTGTGCGCTGTCTCGAGCGTCGAGAAAATCCCAACAACTCGCAAAACTCGATCATTCGTCGATTTCGACGAAAAATGACCGTAATTTCCTTCCCGTTGGAGATATTTCGACGCTTAAGCGCCCAAATTACTGCATTTTACGCGCAGAACACAGTGCACGCCGTATCAAGCTTCGAAACAAGCCCAACAACTCGCAAAACTCGATCATTCGTCGATTTCGACGAAAAATGACCGTAATTTCCTTCCCGTTGGAGATATTTCGACGTTTAAACGCCCAAATTACTGCATTTTACGCGCAGAACACAGTGCACGCGGTATCAAGAGTACAGACAAGCCCAACAACTCGCAAAACTCCATCATACGTCGATTTCGACGAAAAATGACCGTAATTTCCTTCCCGTTGGAGATATTTCGACGTTTAAGCGCCCAAATTACTGCATTTTACGCGCAAAACACAGTGCACGCTGTATCAAGCTTCGAAAGAAGCCCAACAACTCGCAGAAATCGATCATTCGTCGATTTCTTCGAAAAATGACTGTAATTTCCGTCCCGTTGGAGATACTTCGACGTTTAAACGCCCAAATTACTGCATTTGACGCGCAGAACACAGTGCACGCGGTATCAAGAGTACAGACAAGCCCAACAACTCGCAAAACTCCATCATACGTCGATCTCAACGAAAAATGACCGTTGTTACGTATTTATTTGTTTTATTTTATACTGGTTGGGTTTATATTATATTATATTGAACCATAGATTTTTCAAATTGCAAATCGGTTATTGGTAGGTTTATTTAGATTTGTGTATAGAGTGGTTTCTTGTTCTCGTTACGGCTCGCGCGGAGCGCGGGACGTGACACCCCCGCCCTTGGAGTTCAAATTTCCAAAGGAAATTTGACTGATGGTGTCTCTGAGCTCGTTTATGGCGGATGTAGATGTCGTTGGCTGTTGAGTTACTACCGGTGTTATCGATATCCCTTGAGGTTGTGTTGTTTGATCGTCGATATTTCGTCTTCTTTTGAGGTATAATAGCAGGTGGGTGACTGAGCCACATATTGCTCCTAATAGGGCGTTTCCACATCCGTAAGTTTCACGTAACTGGTATCCGTGTATGGCTATATCTATTATGGTCTTGATTGATTTAAATATTATGAGTATTCCAAATATTGCTGCACTGACAGTTCCGAATTCCATGAAACCAGTCCATAAGCTTGATACGGTATTTTTCGCTATTGTCGTCAATGTGTTTTCGTCCATCATTCCCAGGATGTTTACTGTTCCAGGGACGATTGTTTTTCCTGTCGCTCCTCTGGCCAATGTGTTCAAGACTGCAGTTTTTTCTGCCGGGAACATGACGTGGTCCCGTAGTGCGTCCAGGTCCTTTTGGGTATATATTCCGCTCGTGGCCAATGACGATGATGCTGAATATCGCCACGTTTGGCGCACGTCCGGGCGGAGTTCTTGTGGTGCGATTGCTTCCATGGGTTTTGGTACGAATTTGTGCCAGAGTCCGTCGATGTTGTATAATGTAGGTAGTACTGCGCTACATTCTCTATGGTTTCCGTGTTGCGTTATGATGTGTGTTTTTGGCGTTAGAAATGCGGTGCGATTCCCTTGCCAAACGGGTAGCTCCGAGTAGCATTCTGTTGTATGTCGTATCTTTACTTGTACCGGAATGCATTTGACTATGTGGACCGTTTCTCCTGCGATCAGAGCCATGTGTTATTTTGATGAGGGTAAGTACGATGACCAGGTGATTCATCTTCCTATTAACAATTTATTAAATCGTTTCTTACTGTCGAGTTTATTAGAAATAAGAATAACCTTTTATTATTATTAATATACATAAAAAGGAGAAAAATTTTTTATATTTATATATATATGTTTTATTTTGGGTTTTACGTATATGTTATCAGTGAAAATAAATATTATGAAAGCTACTTGAGTTATAATTATATACATATATGCATACGTATTGGTAAGTAATGAGATTTGTTTTATCGTTATAAATATATATGTATATATTATCAATAGAGTCGGTATAACAAATGTAGCTTGTTTTTGAATATATATATATGTGCGTGTAATGGTAAATATGAGTCATTCGCATTATCAATGGAAGTGAGTGTTATAAACATCACCCACTTTACAACATGCGTGTTTATATATTGGCAAACATAAGTAAAATTACATGCATAGTTATAAATGTTGTTTGTTTACAGGTGGATAGCATAAGTATTTGGTTTTGTGCGTAGCATACAAGTACTTTATGGTTCTACCGTGCGGAATGCTAGTCCTTGAACTAAAAAGTATCTTTCAAGGTGAGTCAGATTATTGTAAACGATCATGCGTGGGATGCATGATATAGCGGGTTGTACGTCCGCTAAAAGGTTTATATCGCACATACGACAGTATTTTATATGTGTTCTTGCAGGTATTCCGCATAGGAAATGAGTGGGCGGCTCGTCACATAGGTACTGGTCGTCTGGATCTAAGTTGTCGAAACAGTATTGACAAAGATAGCCGTCATTGAAATGGTAGACGGGGCGTATCAACCGGACACAGAGGCAAGATTGAACATCCTCCGTCGCCTCCACATCGAATGCGGGAACGGACCCATCTGGGTCCTCCATGTCAGGGTTGATGAACTCGTCGCCCCTTCTTGCATACATGTAAAACAGTTAATATATATATAAATTAAAAAAAATTGTTTTTGTACGAATACTGTATCCCTGTATATAACATAATATATATATTGTGTTATGATTATGTTAGTCGTTATTTAATATATATATTTTCCTTATCTCTCTCTCTCTTTTTTTTTTTTTATTAGTACCTAACATTGCTATTATGATGCTGTATTACATTGTATTGGCTATTATACGTGTGAGGTGTGTATGTGTGGGGTGCGCGCGACGAATTTTCCAACATGGTCGCTCGCGTGTATCTTTGGTGTGGCGTTGGTTTAATGTTAACAGTAGTGTGTTGTCGAAATAGCTAATTAATTATTAATCATTATGATTTTATTTAGTAGTGTTTTGTAATATTGTTTTGTATTTCATGGTATTGTGTGTGGAAATACCGCGTGCTACTTTAATGTAATAGTCGTGACTTGCATTTATATAACCCTCATTTAATTTAGTTAATGCTTTGTGTATTGTGTTACCAGTAATTTTCGTGTAGCATAACTTTATTCCTTTGTACCGAGTTCAGTCATGTCTTGTTAACATTTAGTTAGTCTATCTTGATTAATTTCTAACCTATTTCTGTGTTTATTGACCTTTCTTATTTTCCCTATTAATTTATTATTGCTTGTACTTGCTATTTGTTATTGTTTTATGTATGATGTGTATTAGTTCCCTTATTAGTGACTAAAATTTATTTATTGGATTAACATTGTCTGTGATTCTTCAGATTCTACTCTTTCGATGCTGCGACACTCACCTGGATCATTCCCACAATATCATCCGATTCTTCGATATGTCTTGGATACTTACTACGGTTGCCTTCAATTGTCTTGTATCTGTGGCCTTAAAGGTACTGTTTAATTTATTTAATTTAATATGTGTATAATGCATTGTGTGCGCGACAGCTATTGTGCATTACAAAATCTGCTTCTACATGGTAGATATAATAATATAACAATACTATGTAGATTAATACATGATAAAATATCCTTTTACTCCGGTTATATTTATTACTAACTCTTAATTAATCTATCTTAATTATTTCCTAACCACTTTCTATACTTATTAGCTATTTTATTTCTTCTTATTAGTCTGCGAAATTCATGTTTGTACACTTCCTTGTATGGTGATTGATTGTTCACGAGGTAAGTTGCACTTTCATTGTTTCAGTTATTCGTTGAACTAACACGTTTTACATTCAAACATTAATTGGAACACTCGTAATAATCTTCGTTTCCTTTTCAGGTTTCTGCTGTCTGTGTTATTTGACAAACAGTGTCATGCTTCCGCAGTTTTGTTATAACATTTAGTAATGTTGTATTTTGCATTAAGGCTATTAAAGTTAACTTGTTCGTTTATTTTCAGCTGGCTGTCGTACATGGTGTTCCGCAGACAGGGATCCATAACCTATTTTGCACGTAAACCTTCTTGTATGATGATTACTTGTTCACAAGGTAACTTTCACTTTCACTAGTTAATTATTCATTGAGTTAACACGTTTTATGTTTAAACGATAATTGAAGCACACATAATAATTTTCCTTTTTTCTTTTAGGTTTTCGCTATCTGTATTATTCGACGAACAGCACCACAACATACACTACTGCACTACGTTGCCCACTGCAATCACTTTATTCATCGTTTATTTCGATTATGCGCTAGTTTTAACTTATTTAAGTGCACTGTTCGCGGAATCCCATTTACTTCAATCTTGACGTTTTGGTTCTGCAGGATTTCTAGCACTTTATGCGGTCCTGAGTATTGATCGGAAAACTTTCCTTTGCTAGGTTCCTTTAGTAGGTATACTAGATCTCCAATTTTGAAATTTTGAGGGTTAATTCGTCTGTCGTAATATTCTTTTGATCTTAGTTTAGATTTTATCAAATTTTCTCTTGCTGTTTGCTGCACGGTGTTGATTTTATCGAACAGGTCTCTGAGATATTCCGTATAAGTTGGTTCCATGTTTTCTTCGATTACTATTTCGCCAGTGGGTTCTCTGGCCAAGTGTCCAAAGACTAATTCGTGCGGAGAGAATTTCGTTCCTTCGTGTACAGAGGTGTTATAGGAAAACATGGCTAATTCCACCCATTCGTCCCAATTTCTGGAATTTTCAATATATAACTTGAGATATTCAATCAATACGTGGTGAGATCTTTCGATTGAACCGTTACTTTGTGGATGATATGCCGTCGTGGTATATTGCTTGATGCGGAATCTTTTTGCTATTTTCTTCATTAGTGAGGATGTAAAGTTTTTTCCTTGATCGGTAAGAATAGCTCTCGGTGACCCGAAACGACAAATAAATCGTTTTATAAAAGCGTCCGCTATCTCGGCTGAAGATATTCCTCCTATCGGAATCCCGATTGAATATTTTGTTAATAAATCTTGAATTGTTAATATGTATTCATTTCCTTTTGCTGTCTTTGGTAATGGACCGACGATATCCATACTAATTTTGTCGAAAGCCCTGCCCGGCGTATCAGTGAGTACCATTGGTTGCTTTGTTTTTATTCTAGTTAACTTTTTCAATTGGCATTCTTTACATGTTCTTACGTATTCCTGGATTTCCTTCTTCATATTTTCCCAATAATAACATTGTCGTATTCTTTGATAGGTCTTCGTTACTCCTTTATGTCCTGCTACGGATGATTCGTGTTTTTCTCTTATTATGTTATTTCGTATTTCAACTGGCGGGGTAATTACTTCCCCAGTGCAAATGGTGATGGTTAAGGTTTTTTCCATAAATATTTCTTTTAATTTTCTGATTGTATGCCGCCAGGGTATCTCTTCTAAATTTCCTTTACTGATGCTAAAGGATGTTAATTGTTTTTCATTTACTACATCTAATAGAGATCTTAGCGAGTTTAATAAATTTTCTGGTGTTATTGGAATATTTCTATTTTCTTTTATCGGTAGGGATACGATGTATCTCCCGGAATCGTAATTCAATCTTGCTTTTTCCAACATTAAATCTTCGTAACGAGGCAATTTTCCCGTTTCCTTCATTTCTAATGCTCCTTTATCTATCGGATTTCCATGTACATCTATAAATATTACTCTATGGCCATTTACTCTCGTAATTGAGTCTCGGGTTTCTGAAATTCTTAGTTCCGCGATTATCGTAGGTCTCGTGTCCTTTTCTCGTTGTTGAATTAGTTCTGGATCTTCAGTGGAGGGCTCTTCTTCGCTTGTTGTATCCGTGTTTTCTTTTTCTCGATCGAGCTCGGCTAGGGCTTCGTCAAAATATTTTACGGGTGTTTCTTCTATGGTGAGATGCTTTCGAGTAGAAGGTTTTCCTTGTTTATCGTAATGCGATAATACGCGTGGCTCAGCCTCGAATATCGGAGAGTCCTCGGTTGAGGTATCCAATTGAAATCTTTTTAGAGGTGGATATCGATCTGGCGAATCTTCTTCTCGTTTCCTGATTGGCAAGCACATCTCTGGCGGATTTCGGGATAATGCATCCGCGTTCGCGTTCGCTCTACCTTCTTTATATTGGATATCAAATTCAAAGTCCGACAATTTCAACTTCCATTTCCAAATTCTCGACGTGGGATCTTTAATGGAATTCATCCATACTAACGGTTTGTGATCGGTTATTATCGTAAACTTTCTACCATACAGGTATGGTCTGAAATGCATCGTACAATAAACGATTGCCAGACACTCCTTTTCTATGGTAGAGTAGTTTTGTTCGGCGGAATTTAATAGTCTTGAGGCATATGCGATTGGTAAATCTTGTCCGATTGGCCCTTGACTCAGTACACCGCTTATTGCGTATCCTGATGCGTCTGTAGTAAGATTAAAGGGTTTGGAAAAATCCGGATATTGTAGAATGGGTTCTGTCGTGAGAGTTGTTTTTAGGGAGTTGAATGCATTTTCTTGAGTTTCCTGCCACTTGAAGGGAAAGTCCTTCTTTAACAATTGTGTTAGTGGTTTTGCAACTTTGGAAAAATTAGGTATGAATCTCCGGTAATATCCCGCTAATCCTAGAAATTGCTTGATGTTTCTTGCTTTCTTTGGTCGTGGAAAATTTAGTACTGCCTCGATTTTCTTTGGGTCTGGTTTAACTCCGTTTTCACTGATCACATGTCCCAAATAATTCACTTCGTGGCGTAGAAATTCGCATTTATCGGGTTGCAATCGCAATTTAGCTTTCCTCAGTCTTTCCATTAATTTATTAAATTTGATTTCGTGTTCTTGGAGAGACCTCGAATAAATCACTATGTCATCCAGATAGACAAACATCTCTATTCCTTGCAATCCTGATAGCACTGAATTCATCAAACGTTGAAATGTTGCTGGAGCATTTTTTAATCCAAAGGGCATTCTTTTAAATTGAAAATGTCCGTATGGTGTCGAAAATGCGGTCTTGTGGACATCCTCTCGTGCCATTCGGATCTGGTGAAAGCCTGACGCCAAGTCAAACGTGGAAAAATATTTTGCACTTCCCAATTGATCTAGTATTTCCGTGATGTTAGGTAGGGGATAAGCATCGCCAATCGTTTTATCGTTAAGCTTTCGATAATCGATAACCAGTCTCCATCGTTTATTTCCCTGTGAATCTGGTTTTTTCGGCACAATCCATAACGGAGAATTGTATGGAGATATCGATGGTTCCACGACGTCAGTATCCAGTAATTCTTGAATTTGGCGATTTATCTCTTCTCGATGTGCAGGCGGATAACGATATTGTTTGACATTTATTGGTACCTCGTCCGTCGTAATTATTCGATGCTCTAGGATTTCTGTTCCTTCCAGCGTGTCTCCTGGAAGATGAAATCTGTCTTGATTCTTCTGTATTAATTCCTCGACATTTTTTCTCTCTTCTTTATTCAAGTGTTCGAGCCGTAATAATTTGATTATTTCGTCGAATCTGCTTTCCTTTGATTTCGAGATCACGTTGCACGTCATGCTAGGGAGCGAGGTGGTATTTTCGAATTCTTTGATTACCATAGTAGGAGTGATAAATTCGTAGTCTCTTGATGTGGTATTTATTATCCTTAGGTAACCTCGTCCCTTGTAGTTTCTCACAACTGCGTTACCAAAATAGACTCCCTTAATTGGCTCGATTTTTGGAATAAATCCCTCGTTTATTTCCGGATTCGCAATATTAATTGAACATGTTACTGAACTTCTCTTCGGTATAATTATTTTTTCTCTAGTGTCGAAGGGTATATAAATATTTCCCCATTTGATATGCTTTTCCTCATAATCTAAACGAGCTTTACAACCTGCAAAAAATTCGGATCCTAGGATTCCGTCTTGATCGATTAGCAATGAATCATCAACTACATGAAAAATAACTGGATGGCCCGCAACCTGTATTACCGTCTGCCCTAGGGTGACCAGGCTCGTTGCCGTGATTCCTCGAACTTCTATCGATTCTTGCTCGTTGATGATTGCTGAAGCGGGTAAGGCAGGTTTCTTGATAATATTGATTTCTGATCCGGAGTCCAGTAATAAACTCGTCTTGGTTTTTAAATCTGGGGAGACTATTCGCGCGGTTGGAGTACATGGAGAATTATTTGGCTTTATTGAAATAATCCGGAGAGGTCGTTGTCCGAATCTGAGTCCGACTCTTGGTGATTTTCCTTCGCCGGTTGCTTGTGCTTCACTCTTTCTCTTTTGTCTGGAGATTCCGGATTCTCCGTTTGCGACCTCGTTTGGTTGTGGGATGACTCCCCCACAGTATCTAACGGTTGTTCGTTCGACCTTACGGTCGGCATTGCGTTCCCTCTGGCTCTCGTTATGGGTGGTGGAGTCGATCTCGCGGGGGCGGCTGCCCTCGTTCTGTTTGTTGCCGTCGGCGCCGGTCTCCTGGTTGCAACCTGTACTCTTGGGCGATTCGGCGTATCGTTCCTTCGTGGCTCGCCCCATTCTCCCGAAGGACGTGTCTGGTTTCCCGATGGTCTTGAGGTATAGGGTACGATTAATCCGGCGTCTACTCGGGCTTTAAATTTGTAACAATCTTTCATTAAATGCCCGGGTTTTTTACAATAATTACATGTGATATTTTGTCTCGTAGTATTCGAAAAATTCTGCGATGGAGGTGCCGATCTTCGATCTTGGATGTTGTTCCTGGTGTAGTTATTATTAGGAGAGTTAACGTTGTTTCGGTTGTTCCCGGTGTAATTGTTATTAGAAGGACGAGCATTGTTTCGGTTATTATTACTCAAGAATGTCGGACGTTGGTATCGCATTCTGTCGTTTACTTGTTTTAGTTCCCGCGTTGCTTTTACGGCTTGGCGATACGCGTCTTCTAAGGATTGGTATTCTGATAACTTTACTCGTAAATATACTTCGTTCGGGAGCCCCTTGACGAAAGCCTCCCTCGTGTCCCAATCGATCGTATCTTGAACGTCTTGTGATATGGAACCGTACTGACTTCTTTCTCCATCAATTATAGCTAATCTGAGGTTTCTGACGCGGTCGATGTAATCTAATATATTTTCTCCTGGTCGTTGGAATACCGTTCCCAACTCTCCCCTGTATTCGTTAACGGTTTTTCCTGGGCCAAACATATCTTTTAATTTATTCCCGAAATCGTTTAAGGTCTCTACCTCATGGTCCTCTACGGCGAGAAACGCGTGTCCGCGAAGTTTATTCATTAATAGTTTTACTAACTGAGGCTCTTGATGCCTAGGAATCATACTTCGCGCTCGCTCGCATGATCTCAAGAATTGGAACACAGACGGTCGGTATCCGTCGAACACTGGTACTGATTCAATCGCGTCCTTTAATTTAATCGGCTGATAATTATCGGACAATCTTGTTTCTCGCGGTGTTATCGGTGATGGTACGGGTATTTCGGTCTCGTTCATTTGTCTGCTTAGGCGTACGTCATCTTCTAATTTAATTAGTCTTGAGCTTATGTCGGTCAATACACGGAAATTTTCGTCCCACGCTTTCAATTTTTCCGTCAACGCCAAAAGCGTATCTTCACCTAGCGAATCTCGGGCGGTCGACATTTTCTACTTATTTTCTAGTTGATATTTGTAAGAGCTTTAATCCTCTGTGGAGCGTATCCCACCGCTGCCACCAAAAATTTTCCTCTGTTACGTATTTATTTGTTTTATTTTATACTGGTTGGGTTTATATTATATTATATTGAACCATAGATTTTTCAAATTGCAAATCGGTTATTGGTAGGTTTATTTAGATTTGTGTATAGAGTGGTTTCTTGTTCTCGTTACGGCTCGCGCGGAGCGCGGGACGTGACACCGTAATTTCCTTCCCGTTGGAGATATTTCGTCGTTTAAACGCACAAATTACTGCATTTTACGCGCAGAACACAGTGCGCGCTGTCTCAAGCGTCGAGAAAAGCCCAACAACTCGAATAACTCGATCATGCGTCGATTTCGACGAAAAATGACCGTAATTTCCTTCCCGTTGGAGATATTTCGACGTGTAACCGCCCAAATTACAGCATTTTACGCGCAGAACACAGTGCACGCTGTGTCACGTGTCGAAAGAAGTCCAACAACTCGCAAAAATCGATCATTCGTCGATTTCGTCGAAAAATGACCGTAATTTCCGTCCCGTTGGAGATATTTCGACGTTTAAACACCCAAATTACTGCATTTTATGCGCAGAACACAGTGCACGCTGTATCAAGCTTCGAAACAAGCCCAACAACTCGCAAAACTCGATCATGCGCCGATTTCGACGAAAAATGACCGTAATTTCCTTCCCGTTGGAGATATTTCGACGTGTAAACGCCCAAATTACTGCATTTTACGCGCAGAACACAGTGCACGCTGTATCAGGAGTACAGACAAGCCCAACAACTCGCAAAACTCGATCATTCGTCGATTTCGAAGAAAAATGACCGTAATTTCCTTCCCGTTGGAGATATTTCGACGTTTAACCGCCCAAATTACTGTATTTGACGTGCAGAACACAGTGCACGCTGTATCAAGCGTCGGAAGAAGCCCAACAACTCGCAAAACTCGATCATTCGTCGAATTCTACGAAAAATGACCGTAATTTCCGTCCCGTTGGATATATTTCGACGTTTAAGCGCCCAAATTACTGCATTTTACGCGCAGAACACAGTGCACGCTGTATCAAGTGTCGAAAGAAGCCCAACAACTCGCAAAAATCGATCATTCGTCAATTTCTTCGAAAAATGACTGTAATTTCCGTCCCGTTGGAGATATTTCGTCGTTTAAACGCCCAAATTACTGCATTTGACGCGCAGAACACAGTGCACGCTGTATCAGGAGTACAGACAAGCCCAACAACTCGCAAAACTCCATCATACGTCGATCTCAACGAAAAATGACCGTAATTTCCGTCCCGTTGGAGATATTTCGACGTTTAAACACCCAAATTACTGCATTTTACGCGCAGAACACAGTGCACGCTGTATCAAGTGTCGAAAGAAGCCCAACAACTCGCAAAACTCCATCATACGTCGATCTCAACGAAAAATGACCGTAATTTCCTTCCCGTTGGAGATATTTCGACGTTTAAACGCCCAAATTACAGCATTTTACGCGCAGAACACAGTGCACGCTGTATCAAGTGTCGAAAGAAGCCCAACAACTCGCAAAACACCATCATACGTCGATCTCAACGAAAAATGACCGTAATTTCCTTCCCGTTGGAGATATTTCGTCGTTTAAACGCCCAAATTGCTGCATTTTACGCGCAGAACACAGTGCGCGATATCTCAAGCGACGAGAAAAGCCCAACAACTCGCATAACTCGATCATACGTCGATCTCAACGAAAAATGACCGTAATTTCCTTCCCGTTGGAGATATTTCGTCGTTTAAACGCCCAAATTACTGCATTTTACGCGCAGAACACAGTGCGCGCTGCCTCAAGCGTCGAGAAAAGCCCAACAACTCGAATAACTCGATCATGCGTCGATTTCGACGAAAAATGACCGTAATTTCCTTCCCGTTGGAGATATTTCGACGTGTAAACGCCCAAATTACAGCATTTTACGCGCAGAACACAGTGCGCGCTGTCTCAAGCGTCGAGAAAAGCCCAACAACTCGAATAACTCGATCATGCGTCGATTTCGACGAAAAATGACCGTAATTTCCTTCCCGTTGGAGATATTTCGACGTGTAAACGCCCAAATTACTGCATTTTACGCGCAGAACACAGTGCACGCTGTATCAAGCGTCGGAAGAAGCCCAACAACTCGCCAAACTCGATCATTCGTCGATTTCGACGAAAAAAGACCGTAATTTCCTTCCCGCTGGAGATATTTCGACGTTTAAACGCCCAAATTACTGCATTTGACGCGCAGAACACAGTGTGCGCTGTCTCGAGCGTCGAGAAAATCCCTACAACTCGCAAAACTCGATCATTCGTCGATTTCGACGAAAAATGACCGTAATTTCCTTCCCGTTGGAGATATTTCGACGTTTAAGCGCCCAAATTACTGCATTTTACGCGCAGAACACAGTGCGCGCCGTCTCAAGCGTCAGAAGAAGCCCAACAACTCGCAAAACTCGATCATTCGTCGATTTCGACGAAAAATGACCGTAATTTCCTTCCCGTTGGAGATACTTCGACGTTTAAGCGCCCCAATTACTGCATTTTACGCGCAGAACACAGTGCGCGCCGTCTCAAGCGTCGCGAAAAGGCCAACAACTCGCAAAACTCGATCATTCGTCGATTTCGACGAAAAATGACCGTAATTTCCTTCCCGTTGGAGATATTTCGACGTTTACGCGCCCCAATTACTGCATTTTACGCGCAGAACACAGTGTGCGCTGTCTCGAGCGTCGAGAAAATCCCAACAACTCGCAAAACTCGATCATTCGTCGATTTCGACGAAAAATGACCATAATTTCCTTCCCGTTGGAGATATTTCGACGTTTAAGCGCCCAAATTACTGAATTTTACGCGCAGAACACAGTGCACGCTGTATCAAGCTTCGAAACAAGCCCAACAACTCGCAAAACTCGATCATTCGTCGATTTCGACGAAAAATGACCGTAATTTCCTTCCCGTTGGAGATATTTCGACGTTTAAACGCCCAAATTACTGCATTTTACGCGCAGAACACAGTGCGCGCAGTCTCAAGCGTCGCGAAAAGGCCAACAACTCGCAAAACTCGATCATTCGTCGATTTCGACAAAAATGACCGTAATTTCCTTCCCGTTGGAGATATTTCGACGTTTAAGCGCCCCAATTACTGCATTTTACGCGCAGAACACAGTGTGCGCTGTCTCGAGCGTCGAGAAAATCCCAACAACTCGCAAAACTCGATCATTCGTCGATTTCGACGAAAAATGACCGTAATTTCCTTCCCGTTGGAGATATTTCGACGTTTAAGCGCCCAAATTACTGAATTTTACGCGCAGAACACAGTGCACGCTGTATCAAGCTTCGAAACAAGCCCAACAACTCGCAAAACTCGATCATTCGTCGATTTCGACAAAAATGACCGTAATTTCCTTCCCGTTGGAGATATTTCGACGTTTAAGCGCCCAAATTACTGCATTTTACGCGCAGAACACAGTGCGCGCCGTCTCAAGCGTCAGAAGAAGCCCAACAACTCGCAAAACTCGATCATTCGTCGATTTCGACGAAAAATGACCGTAATTTCCTTCCCGTTGGAGATATTTCGACGTATAAGCGCCCAAATTACTGCATTTTACGCGCAGAACACAGAGCGCGCTGTCTCAAGCGTCGAGAAAATCCCAACAACTCGCAAAACTCGATCATTCGTCGATTTCGACGAAAAATGACCGTAATTTCCTTCCCGTTGGAGATATTTCGACGTTTAAGCGCCCAAATTACTGCATTTTACGCGCAGAACACAGTGCGCGCCGTCTCAAGCGTCGCGAAAAGGCCAACAACTCGCAAAACTCGGTCATTCGTCGATTTCGACGAAAAATGACCGTAATTTCCTTCCCGCTGGAGATATTTCGACGTTTAAACGCCCAAATTACTGCATTTGACGCGCAGAACACAGTGTGCGCTGTCTCGAGCGTCGAGAAAATCCCAACAACTCGCAAAACTCGATCATTCGTCGATTTCGACGAAAAAAGACCGTGATTTCCTTCCCGCAGGAGATATTTTGACGTTTAAACGCCCAAATTACTGCATTTGTCGCGCAGGACACAGTACACACGGTATCAAGCGTCGGAAGAAGCCCAACAACTCGCAATACTCGATCATTCGTCGATTTCGACGAAAAATGACCGTAATTTTCGACCCGTTGGAGATATTTCGACGTTTAAGCGCCCCAATTACTGCATTTTACGCGCAGAACACAGTGCACGCTGTATGAAGCGTCGGAAGAAGCCCAGCAACTCGCAAAACTCGATCATTCGTCGATTTCGACGAAAAATGACCGTAATTTCCTTCCCGTTGGAGATATTTCGACGTTTAAGCGCCCAAATTACTGCATTTTACGCGCAGAACACAGTGCACTCTGTATCAAGCTTCGTAACAAGCCCAACAACTCGCAAAACTCGATCATTCGTCGATTTCGACGAAAACTGACCGTAATTTCCTTCCCGTTGGAGATATTTCGACGTTTAAACGCCCAAATTACTGCATTTGACGCGCAGAACACAGTGCACGCTGTATCAAGCTTCGAAACAAGCCCAACAACTCGCAAAACTCGATCATTCGTCGATTTCGACGAAAACTGACCGTAATTTCCTTCCCGTTGGAGATATTTCGACGTTTAAACGCCCAAATTACTGCATTTGTCGCGCAGAACACAGTGTGCGCTGTCGCGAGCGTCGAGAAAATCCCAACAACTCGCAAAACTCTATCATTCGTCGATTTCGACGAAAAAAGACCGTAATTTCCTTCCCGCAGGAGATATTTCGACGTTTAAACGCCCAAATTACTGCATTTGACGCGCAGGACACAGTGCACACGGTATCAAGCGTCGGAAGAAGCCCAACAACTCGCAATACTCGATCATTCGTCGATTTCGACGAAAAATGACCGTAATTTGCGACCCGTTGGAGATATTTCGACGTTTAAGCGCCCCAATTACTGCATTTTACGCGCAGAACACAGTGCACGCTGTATCAAGCTTCGAAACAAGCCCAACAACTCGCAAAACTCGATCATTCGTCGATTTCGACGAAAAATGACCGTAATTTCCTTCCCGTTGGAGATATTTCGACGTTTAAGCGCCCAAATTACTGCATTTTACGCGCAGAACACAGTGCACGCTGTATCAAGCGTCGGAAGAATCCGATCATCTCGCAAACCTCGATCATTCGACGATTTCGACGAAAAATGACCGTAATTTCCTTCCCGTTGGAGATATTTCGACGTTTAAACGCCCAAATTACTGCATTTGACGTGCAGGACACAGTGCACACGGTATCAAGCGTCGAAAGAAGCACAACATCTCGCAAAACTCGATCATTCGTCGATTTCGACGAAAAATGACCGTAATTTCCTTCCCGTTGGAGATATTTCGACGTTTAAACGCAAAAATTACTGCATTTTACGTGCAGAACACAGTGCACTCTATGTCAAGTGTCGAAAGAAGCCGATCAACTCGCAAAATTCGATCATTCGTCGATTTCGTCGCAAAATGACCGTAATTTCCTTTCCGTTGGAGATATTTCGACGTTTAAACGCCCAAATTACTGTATTTTACGCGCAGAACGCAGTGCACGCTGTATGAAGCGTCGAAAGAATCCGATCATCTCGCAAACCTCGATCATTCGACGATTTCGACGAAAAATGACAGTAATTTCCTTCCCGTTGGAGATATTTCGATGTTTAAACGCCCAAATTACTGCAGTTTACGCGCAGAACACAGTGCATGCTGTATCAAGCGTCGAAAGAAGCACAACATCTCGCAAAACTCGATCATTCGTCGATTTCGACGAAAAATGACCGTAATTTCCTTCCCGTTGGAGATATTTCGACGTTTAAACGCAAAAATTACTGCATTTTACGTGCAGAATACAGTGCAAGCTGTATCAAGCCTCGAAAGAAGCCCAACTACTCGCAAAACTCGATCATTCGTCGATTTCGACGAAAAATGACCGTAATTTCCTTCCCGTTGGAGATATGTCGACGTTTAAACGCCCAAATTACTGCATTTTACGCGCAGAACACAGTGCACGCTGCATCAAGCGTCGAAAGAAGCCCAACAACTCGCAACACTCGATCATTCGTCGATTTCGACGAAAAATGACAGTAATTTCCTTCCCGTTGGAGATATTTCGACGTTTAAACGCCCAAATTACTGCATTTTACGCGCAGAACTCAGTGCACGCTGTATCAAGCGTCGAAAGAAGCCCAACAACTCGCAAAACCCGATCATTCGTCGATTTCGACGAAAAATGACCGTAATTTCCTTCCCGTTGGAGATATTTCGACGTCTAAACGCCCGAATTACTGCATTTTACGCGCAGAACACAGTGCACGCAGTATGAAGCGTCGAAAGAAGCCCAACAACAAGGAAAACTCGATCATTCGTCGATTTCGACGAAAAATGACCGTAATTTCCTTCCCGTTGTAGTTCTTTCGTCGTTTAAACGCTCATTTCACTCCATTTCAGACGCCGAATGTAGTGCACGACACTTTCAGCGCCAAACCAAGCTCACTTCCGCGCAAAACGCGATCTTCCATCAAACTTTGACGACAATTGACTGTAATTTCCTTCCCGTTGGAGATATTTCGACGTTTAAACCATCATTTCACTCCATTTTACACGCCGAATGTAGTGCACGACAATTGCAGAGTCGAAACAAGGCCAGGCGCTCGTTAAACGCGATTATTTGTCCAATTTTGACGAAAATCGACTGTAACTTCCTTCCCGTTGGAGATATTTCGACGTTCAAACGCAAAAATTACTGCATTTTACGTGCAGAACACAGTGCACTCTATGTCAAGTGTCGAAAGAAGCCGATCAACTCGCAAAATTCGATCATTCGTCGATTTCGTCGCAAAATGACCGTAATTTCCTTTCCGTTGGAGATATTTCGACGTTTGAACGCCCAAATTACTGTATTTTACGCGCAGAACGCAGTGCACGCTGTATGAAGCGTCGAAAGAATCCGATCATCTCGCAAACCTCGATCATTCGACGATTTCGACGAAAAATGACCGTAATTTCCTTCCCGTTGGAGATATTTCGACGTTTAAACGCCCAAATTACTGCATTTTACGTGCAGAACACAGTGCATACGGTATCAAGAGTACAGACAAGCCCAACAACTCGCAAAACTCGACCATTCGTCGATTTCGACGAGAAATGACCGTAATTTCCTTCCCGTTGGAGATATTTCGACGTTTAAACACTCATTCCACACCATTTTACACGCCAAATGTAGTGCACGACACTTTCAGCGTCGAAACAAACCTAGTTGCTCACAAAACGCGATCTGTCATCAAATTTTGAAGAAAATCGACTGTAATTTCCTTCGCGTTGGAGATATTTCGACGTTTAAACCATCATTTCACTCCATTTTACACGCCGAATGTAGTGCACGACAATTGCAGAGTCGAAACAAGCCCAGGCGTTCGTTAAACGCGATTATTTGTCCAATTTTGACGAAAATCGACTGTAACTGCCTTCCCGTTGGAGATATTTCGCCGTTTAAACGCTCATTTCACTGCATTTTACACGCCGAATGTAGTGCAGGCCACATTCATCGTGGAAACAATCCCAACTGCTCGCAAAACGCTATCTTTCTTCGATTTTGGCGAAAACTGACTGTACTTTTCTTCCCGTTGCAGATAGTTGTGCCTTATTTTTTTTTTTTTTTTTTTTTTCGTTTGTAGCAAAGTGTTAGGATTTATTTAATTAGAGTTTGACAATTAAGGGTAATAATGATTGCTTTACCATGGAAAATCATGTTCATACTATATCGTCAGTACAAATTACAGGAAGATCACTATTTCCCTGAACATCTTCGTAAATCATGGACAACGTACCAAATATTATGATTTACTATCAAATGTCAAATCGTAAGTTGGGAATCTTGCATAGAATCAATTCTAGAATTAATGATAGATATTTACGATATGGCTACTGACATCGTTTCTCTATATTTTATGTACAATCGTACGTACCTATATCTTGTTAATTTATTAAAGTATTTTATTTTGGTTATACCGTATGTGCGCTATTCGCATGCTGTAGGTTTCCCTTGTTTCCGTTACGTCATGTGTTGAGCGTGGGGCGTGACACTCGCCCTCTTGTGGTTCAAATTTCGTTTGGAAATTTGACTGAGCACGTCTCTGACTTCGTTCAGAGCGGATGTAGTGGCTGTTGATTGTTGCTCCACTGTACTGGTCTGCATGATTGATGTTCCTTGCGGTTGTGTTATTTAATCTTCAGTGTTGTGCCTTCTTTTTATGTATAGTAATAGGTGGGTGACTAAACCGCATATTGCTCCGAGTAGGGCGATACCACATCCGTAAGTCTCGCGTAGTTGGTTTCCTTGTATAACTATATCTGCTATTGTTTTGGTTAGCTTTAATGTTATGAAGATTCCAAGTATTGCTGCACTAATTGTATCAAATTCAATAAGGCCGTTCCATAGCTTTGACGCTGTATTCCTTGCTATTGTTGTTAGCGTGGTTTCATCCATAACCCCCAGAATGTTTACTGTTCCCGATACGATTGCTTTTCCTGCCGCTCCTCTAGCTATAGTATTCAAGATTGCCGTTTTTTCTGCTGGAAACATGACATGGTTTCGAAGTGTATCTAAGTCGCTTTGGTTGTATATTCCACTTCTGGCTAATGATGATGGCGCGGAATATTGCCACGTTTGGTGTGTGTTCGGCCGTAGCTCTTGTGGTTCTATTGCTTCTGTTGGTTTTGGTGTGAATTTGTGCCAAATTCCATCGATGTTATATAGTGTTGGTAGTATCGCGCTATATTCTCTGGGGTTTCCGTGTTTAGTTAAAATATGAGTCGTAGGCGTTAAGAATGCTGTGTGATTTCCTTGCCAAACGAGTAATTCCATATAGCATTCTGTTGTGTGTCGCACTTTCACTTGGACTGAGATGCATTTGACTATATGTACTGCCTCTCCTGCGACCAAGACTATATGTCCAGAGGTTTTAGTTATTGTATACGCAAATTCGTCGGGTAGTATAGTTGCTAGACTTAAAGCATTTTCTATTATTTTCCTTTCTGTGGTGCATCTTTGTGTCAGTATATCCTGATAGAGTGCTGTTATTTGTCTCCTGACATGTTTTTCTACGTAAATAAACTTTGAATTAACATATGTGAATATATTTAAATTTTGGACTGCTGTTTTACATTTAGATATGAATGTATTTCCTTTGGTTGTTTCTAGCAGAAATAGTTTGGTGTGTTCCGTGGATAACAGGGTGTATCCACG
The DNA here is from genome assembly GCF_041682495.2 of Bombus fervidus. Taxonomy (NCBI): domain Eukaryota; kingdom Metazoa; phylum Arthropoda; class Insecta; order Hymenoptera; family Apidae; genus Bombus; species Bombus fervidus. Next base: position 6,112,401 of record NC_091517.1, on the reverse strand, counting down.
CAGAGGCTATTCTCCAGTCTTAGTTAGCGCAAAAGTTACTTCTTGAGTCGTCAAGGCATAAACCGGTTGTGTCAGTTGGCTGTTGGATTTTATCTCTTGGATTTTTGTGGCGATTCCTTCATACAGGACATCGTACTGGTCGAACTTACATGGAGAGGGTGGATGTGGTTTTCAATAGGTATATTCATCTTCCGAATCCAAACAGTTTCCCTCATTAAAAGCGCATGGTGTTTCTGACTTTAGTAGGATTTTATTCGCTTCGATTCGCACTGTTACTATTCCTGATCTTAAGCTTATTTTTACTGTGGCTTGTACGACAACTCCTTCCTAGCTTCCATAAGAATCTACGTATTGTGTTCCTTGGCAGTTGCCGTCGTTTGTTAGTTTCCCAGCTAGGACGAGCGATTTTGTCATGGTCGTATTATCCTTTAAGCCTACTATAAAGGTTTCCGGTCCAAGGGGAAACGTGCCATCTTGATGCATCCTTGTGCATTGTTGGGCCGTTGTCTCGTGGAGGTATTCGGCGAGTCCGTTATGTACTGCCGACGTATGGGAGTGCATGCCACAGTAATATATAATTCGCGTTATTTGTACCTTACATTGTCTTACATTGGTGAATTCGAATTCTGAGAGCTACAGTAGTTGAATGTATGTTTCTTGATTTTCCGTGGTCACAGGTCACAGGACATTGCAGTCTCCAATAGAGTTTAATGAGATGGTGGTGACATTCAGATGGTTGCCATTGTAATCGTATTCTATTAGATCGTGTGTCATTCCGATGAGCATGAGTGCGACGACCAGGTAATTAATTTTTCCTGTCAACATTTCATTGAATACACCATTATGTTTGTAGTTTTATTAATAAGGTTTATTTAATAGTCACATATACATATGTCTTTTGTGTTAGAGTCTGTTACATATGTGTTTTTATTTATTTCATTTAGTTTGACATAAGTTCGAGGTATTCCTCAATGCACTCATAGCACGTTATCGCAGGCTGCAGGCGCGCAATAGTACGTCGCATAGTCCACAATATGTCTCTCGTACATGTCCTGAATGTCCGCATGTATAATGATTTGTAGATTCTTCGTATAATTCCTGATCGTCTGGGTCCAAGTCGTAATAGCAATCTTGACAGAGTGAGCCATCGTCATAAGCGCGTCGGACCAGGCGGACGCAATAACGGGAGAATAGTTCATCAGTATTTCCGGATGGTTGATAAGTAGTAATCCATCGGGAAGGTTTTAGAATGTTTCTTCTCTTTCCTCATGACCTCGTAAGAGAGCCCCCCATCTCTGTGCATAATGAAGGATTATGTTATTACTTATTTATATTCATTTATTGTCTTTTAATTTGTCCTTTTGTGTGATTTTTAAATGTTGCTAAAACACGGTATTGTTTGTCATGGATAAGGTCTGCTGCCTCCGAGCTTCATATGTATATTATGTATTCTTCTCCGTTAATTCATCAATCGTGAACAGTCAGTAATTAATTGCAATTAGTTACAGAATTTTGATTTATTTTTCATTTCATGGCTGATTTCTATTAATTTTTAATATTCTTGTTTCTATATAATAATAATGTATTATATTGTGATGATTATAATGATGTATTTATTTTTTGTTATAATTTTCTATCTGTTTTATTATTTAATTGCAATTAGTTACAAAATTTTGATTTATTTTTCGTTTCATGGCTGATCTCTATTAATTTTTAATATTCTTGTTTCTATATAATAATGATGTATTATATTGTATTAATTATTATTTATTTTTTGTTACAATCTTCCATTTGTTTTATTATTATTTCATTAAATATTTTTCTTCATCGAAAATATAATTTGTTTTGCAACATAAAAGTTACTACATGCACGCGTTGATCAGCGTCATCTTCCAAAATGGCAGCTTGTGAATGTCCCTAGTATATAGTGACTTTTATTAATATCGAACTAATTATTTATCTGTTAATTATTTGTAACTTTATTTTAGTAGATAACGTATAATTGAAATGGAAATAACATTATTGTGTGTTTATTATAGTATATATAATTATTGTATGTATTTCATTGCGCACGCGTAGAAGCTACTTCATGCTTGCGACGAACAGTGTTATTCTCAAAATGGCCGTTTGTGAATGACTCCAGTAAGAGTATGGTGATGTGTTTTATAACTTTTATTTAATACCGAAATAATTATTTATTTGTTACTTATTTTTAACTCTATTTTAATGCAATTGAAAATTGAAATGACAATAATATTGTTTTTGTGTTTGTTATAATGTGTATATATACGTGTGTTACGTAATAGTATGTGGATTGTATTGCTGTTGAAATCTATAAATTATTAATAGCACTATTTAACTGTTTGGTTATGAGTGGTTTATATTCGTATAGATTTGTTTAATTGATTTAATTTAATATATACATAGTGTATTTTACCATCGTTCACTATTATGTAGTATAACCTTATTTCTTTATACCAGGTTTAATATAATAATACTATAATAGCTCAATACAATATAATAATCTCTTATTTTAATCATGTTTGTCGTTGATACTTAGTTAACCTATCTTGATTGATTTCTAACCTATTTCTATATTTATTAGGTGTTTCTATTTCCTTCTTATTAATTTACCGTTGCTTTATACTTGTGATTTGCTGTTATTTCCTTTTTGTATGGTATAATTTTTGGGGCTAATTTATATATTATTAGTTAAAACTCGTTTATTGAATTATTATTGTTTATAGTTTCTCCAATTCTATTTCTCCAATGCTGCGTTGCTTGCTTGGAACATTTACATGGTACGTGTTTGGCATCATCTGGTTCTTTGTTACACTCTCAGCATCTATTTTGAGTATCTTTGTTTATCCTACATCTATAAGTATTCAAAATGCCACTTAATTTATTTAATTCAATATGTTTATAGTGTATTGCATCAACGAATACAATTTCTGTATACAATTTTCTGTTCTTTTCTTGTTTGCGTAGACCGCTGCGTCAACGTTGAGCTATTTCGTTATAATGTCACTAATTTTTTCTTGGTTTTTCAGTTTCCTGTTGCCTTCTTAACCGTTTCAGTAGTATCTGCTTCAATATTCCATACGTATTCACTTAAATTTGGTAGTAAGCTTCTCATAACTGTGTCAGCTTTTGTGTATACCTTTTCGATGTGAGTAGTGAATTTCCTACTATTATCAATTTCTATTTCAAGGTGATTTATAACATATCTCATTTTTTTCAGGTTATAATTGTCAATCTTGATATTTATTACCTTCTATATTCTCGTACCTGTAAGTAAAATGGTCTCAGTTTTTTTTTCATTGACTAACTGGAAGTCTGTTGTCAAACATCAATTATTGACTGTTATCATTGCTTCCTTTAGTTTAACTTCAATATTGTTAGCAATTGAGGTTAATTCATCCATTTGTTTCAGCTAACTATTGTATACTATGTTCCTGTGGAATTCCTGCATATACATTTCCTTCTACAATAATTAATTGTGTACAAGCCTCATCAATTTATAAGGTACTTTTCACTTTTTAATCTCTTCCAATATCTTTGTTTATTTTATTGAATTAACGCATTTTATATTTAAATAGTAACTAGAATACATGTGATTTCCTTTTTTTTTTCTTCTAAGTTTCCGCTATCTTCATTATTCGACAAGTAGTGTTATACTATATACTACTGTACTACGTTGCCTCTTAAAATCGTTTTGGCTATTGTCTATTTCGGTTATGTACTAGTTTTAACTTGTTTAAGTGTACTGTTCGCGGAATCCCCTTCACTTCAATCTTGACGTTTTGATTCTGCAAAATTTCTAACATTTTATGTGGCCCTGTATATCGATCAGAAAATTTTCCTTTGCTAGGTTCCTTTAGTAAATATACCAGATCTCCTATTTTGAAATTTTGCGAGTTCCATGTTCTCTTCAATTAACATTTCACCAGTGAGTTCTCTGGCCAAGTGCCCAAAGACTAATTCGTGCAGAGAGAATTTCGTTCCTTCGTGTACAAAGGTGTTATAAGAAAACATGGCTAATTCCACCCATTCATCCCAGTTTCTAGAATTTTCGATGTACAACTTGAGATATTTAGTCAACACGTGGTGAGATCTTTCGATTGAACCATTGCTTTGTGGATGGTATGTCGACGTGGTGTATTGTTTGATGTGAAATCACTAAATTCGCTACTTTCTTCATTAACGAGGATGTAAAGTTCGCTCCTTGGTCGGTATGAATGGCTCTCGGTGACCCGTATCGGCAAATAAATCGTTTTAGGAAGACATCCGCTGTCTCAACTGCAAAGATCCCTTCCATCGGAATCCCAATTGAATACTATGTCGATAAGTCTTGAATCGTTAATATATATTCGTTTCCTTTTTGTGTCTTTGGCAATGGACCGACGATGTCCATACTAATTTTGTTGAAATCTTTGCCCGGTGTATCTGTGAGCACCATTGGCTGTTTTGTTTTTATTCTAGTCAGCTTCTTCAATTGGCATTCCTTACATGTTCTCACGTATTCCTGGATCTCCTTCTTCATATTTTCCCAATAATAATGTTGTCGTATTCTTTGATAGGTCTTTGTTACTCCTTTGTGTCCCGCTACAGATGATTCGTGTTTCTCTCATATTATGTTATTTCGCATTTCAACTGGTGGTGTGATTACTTCTCCAGTGCAGATGGTGATAATTATGGTTTTTCCCATAAATACTTCCTTCAATTTCCTGATTGTGTGTTGCCAGGGTATCTCTTCCAAATTTCCTTTGCTAATGCTAAAGGACGTTGATTGTTTTTCGTTTACTACGTCTAGTAAAGATCTCAACGAGTTTAATAAATTCTCCGATGTTATTGGAATGTTTCGGTTTTCCTTGACGGGTAGAGATATTATCTGTCTTTCCAAGACCCGATACAATCTTGCTCTTTCCAACATTAGGTCTTCATAATACGGTAGTTTCCCTGCTTCCTTCATTTCATAAGCTCCCTGTACACCGGATTTCCTTTTGTATCGACAAAAATCACCTTGTGATCGTTCATTTTTATTATTGAATCTCTTGTCCCTGAGATCTTCAATTCTGCAAGTATTGTGGGTTTGGTCTTTTTTTTCTCGTTGTCGCGTTGGCTCAGAGTCCGCCGTAGAAGGTTCTTCCACACTTGTTTCGATGTCTTCTATTTCTCGCTCGGCTACATCCTCACCTGCGTTTACATCGATTTCGGCTAGTGCTTGGTCAAAATATTTTACGAGTGTTTCTTCTATGATGAGATGCCTTCGAGTAGAAGTTTTTCCCTGCTTTCCCGGTCTATCGTATTGCGACAATTCGCGTGGTTTAGCCTCGAATTGATTGAACATAGTACCGAACTCCGTTTCGGCACGATTATCTTTTCTCTTGTATCGAAGGGAATATAAATGTTTCCCCACTTAATGTGCTTTTGCTTATAATCCAGACGAGCTTTACATCCTGCGAAAAATTCGGATCCTAAGATTCCGTCTTGATCGATCAGCAATGAGTCATCAACTACATGAAAAGTAACTGGATGGCTCGCAACCTGTATTAATGTCTGCCCTAGGGTGACCGGGCTTGTTGCCGTAATTCCTCGAACTTCAATTGATTCTTGCTCGTTGATGATCGCTGAATTGGGTAAGGCAGGTTTTTTTATGATATTTACTTCCGATCCGGTGTCTAATAGCAACTTAGTTTTAGTTTTCAAGTCTGGGGAGACTATTCTGGCGGTTGGAGTGCTCGGGGTTTCATTTATTTTTATCGAAACAATTCGGAGAGGTCTCCTTCCGAATCTGAATCCGATTCTTGCGCATTTTTGGTTGTTTTTCCGTGGACTTCCTTTTCTTTTATTTTTCGATTCTCCAGATATTCCATTTGTTCCCGTGCACAACTGCACGAAGGTTGTGGTGTCGGTTTTCTCGTTGCCGCTTGTACTCTCGGGCAATTCACAACGTCGCTCCTTCGAGGTTCGCCCATTGCTTTCGAAGGAGTTTGCTGGCTTCCCGACTGCCTCAGCGCGTAAGGTACGATTATCGCAGCGTCTACTCTGGCTTTAAATCTATAACAATCTCTTACCAAATGCTCAGGTTTTTTACAATAATTATAGATTATAGAATTTTGTCCCGGGTCGTTTGGACGATTTCGCGACGGCGATACAAATCTTCGATCTTGGCGGTTGTTCCCGATGTTGTTGTTCAAGGGACGAGCGTTGTTACGGTCGTAATTGTTCGGAGATGTCGGGCGTTGGTGTTGTGTTCTATTGCTTGCATGTTTTAATTCCAGTGTTGCTCTCGCGGCTTGGCGGTATGCGTCGTCCAAGGATTGGTATCCTGCTACCTTTACTCGCAAATATACCTCGTTTGGGAGTCCCTTAACGAAAGCCTCCCTCATGTCCCAATCTATCGTATCTTGAACATCTTGGGATATGGTGCCATACCCGCATCTTTCCCCATCCATTATTGCTAGCCTGAGATTTCTGACGCGGTCCATATAATCTAGTATATCTTCTCTTAGTCGTTGAAATACTGTTCCCAATCCTCGCCTATATTCGTTAACGGTTTTTCCTAGGCCGAACATATCTTTCAATTTGTTCCCAAAATCATTCAAACTTGCTATCCGACAGTCTTCTGCGGCGAGAAACGCGTGTCCGCGAAGCTTAATCATTAATAATTTTACCAATTGGGGCTCTTGATGCATTGAAACTATATTTCGCGCGCGCACACACGCCCTTAAAAACTGAAATACAGACGGTTGGTGGACGTCGAACACTGGTACCGATTCGATCGCGTCTTTTAATTTAATCGGTTGGGAGTTACCCTCGATCGCGGTGTTATCGGCGATGATGTAGATATTTCAGTTTCGCTTATTACCTTACTTATACGCGCGTCTTCCTCTAATTTAGCAATTCTTAGGATCATGTCGGTTAATACGCGAAATTTTTATCCCACGCTTTTACCATTTCTAACAACGTCAAGAGCGTGTCCTCATTCAATGAATCTCGTGTGATCGACATGTTTTCTGTTTATATTTTATCAATACTCTCAAGAACTTTAATCTTCCGTGGAGCGTATCCTACTGCTGCCACCAAAAATTATATCTGTATATATTGTTACGTTCTATTTAGTCGCCAACGAGAACGTAGCGTCAACTGACGTTTAATGCAACTGGCAATAAGCTCCACTTTCGCCTAACCTGCTATATGCGGGAATACTGGCACGGGAGAGGATTAAATTTATCCGAAAGTAAATCAACAATATAAAATGAGGATACAAACAATATAAATGACGGATATGAAATTCTTTGGTCAACTCTGTTTTTGTCAACTCTGGGCCTTGTCAATTGCAGCGTAATTGGAGTTTTGCATATTAAGGCTTCAATATTCAATTGAACGTATCTCCGCTGCTATTGGAGATATTTCGACAATTCGATACACGTTATACTCCACATTTGCAGCCAAATACAGCGCAAATTAGCAGGTTTGCACAAAGTCAACTCTGGGCCTTGTCAAATCCATCGTAATTGCAGTTTTGCAAATTTTCTCTTAAAGAATCAAATCAACATATTTACGTTTCTACTGCAGATATGACGACAATCTGATGTGCGTTATACTTCACATTTGCTGCCAAATGTCATGTCCCACGACCCGCGCGATCCGTAGCGCGAAGATGAAATTGAGAAATTCTCTTAAACCGAAGTAATTTAAAATGTTTATTCGTGTTGAAGTGATCGACACTTCTAGAAAAACTCTACATCTGATCTTCAGCTTTCACAAGCGCCGAGGTCATCGATAGCGCATAGACAAAAGAATGCGTCGACGACAGACCATAAGCGGCACACGTGCGACGTTGGCTTCGGCGTTCTTTTAGTCTCAGGGTAACATTGCCAGCGTGCGGATCTGGACCAGCTTACATATATTCCACACTTTGTACTTTACATTCACAATAAATTATATATATTTACAATACCTTACAATTTACCCACGCGTTTTTTTAATTCCACATCCATCGTATAACCTTAACAATTCAAAACCGTGTTTACATTATTTGAAGTGAAAGCCGCTGAAAGTTATCTTGCGAAAACTCATCTAACTATGTTTTTATATTATGTTTGTCGGAGATGAAGGGACACCGCCCTCCCCCGTTGGAATTACTTGGAAAACCCCAATACTGTAGCATTTACAAAATAACCCAAACGCAATCGTTCGAAACTTGAGATAATGAACTTAGGCTCGAGGTGACAACTGGTCGCCGAGCGTAGCCGCGGTCACGGGATAAACGTTCCACCTAACAGAGATATGGAGTTGCATAGCTCTCCTTTAAAGAATTGGCCGTACCGACACTTAACAGTAAACATTCCAACGGCCCCGTGGCTCGCCATACACAGACCCCATTCTTCGGGCAAGATGATCGCCAGATGTCGATGCATCATTCACAGTATATGTTCAGCTAGCCTGAGAACCCGCTACAAATCTTAGGATTTAGTTAACTAAGGTCCTCCAAATTAACAAACAGTCTTTATTCTATCAGCCCGTAAATCTGTCACCTATTGCGGGAAGATACGGGAGATCTGCTTTCCTCACGTACGACGCTTTCCGCTAGGAACTCTCTCTCAGGGGCGGCTAGCATCCTTTTCTAACCACCAACATAGAAATGAACCAATTAACAGCAACGTCCATTTCCCTCACCCACCGAGCGGAGGCTTTCCTCGAGGAATCCGATGATTTCGTGTCCTTAGGCACACCCCATCATAGTTTTCCTCTGCAGCGTCATCGTGACGTAAAGTCATTCCTTTTCTTGCAGTCTCATTAGTCAGTTATCTAGTGTCTGTACGATCGGTGAATAATCCACGTTTCAATAAAGAGTTAGTAAAGTAATCCTTGTATTGCGAGAAGTAAGTGCAGTCCGACTTAGACTTTAGAACAAAGTACATCTATTGTCCCATTGACCGCGGACTCGTTGTCGAGCCTAGGGTCATTGTCATTTGTATCTAATTACCGTGACCACTTGTCAATCTTGTAACATCCACACTTGTGTGAATAAACGCTACCTCTCTTGTGTGACAACGATGAATAATTCCGGTGAAGATTCATTACACGCCCCTAACTCAAGTCTTAACGATAACGCGACATATATAAACATGCACATACTAAATATACACAAAATACCCTAATATACATTGAATAAAGCAAAGTCAGGACAAGGAACGTCAGGGAAATGTTACTCAGGATACATCCGAGGAAACATATCCATGCACCACGCACGGACGACGGGCAAAACTCCTGCCCGGCCCAAAAGGTGATGACGCACGTGAGCACCCAAAACTTCGGAAGGAATCCGCTCGGGCAGTCGGACCTTCGCACTTTTGTCAGTAATAAGAAACTCGATGGGTGGCTGACGTGGAGGAAGCTCCATAGTCTCCTCATCAGACAATGTCAAATCGATTATGGGAGAATTATCAGGGGATGACGGCAGCGGATGATTTGCGACGGCAATCCAAGCCGAGGAAAACTGTTTACGCATGAGCGACCTTCGCTTCTGTTCTCGACATCTCACACCCCTACGTTTGGCGCGCTGCCTTGAAACATTTTCTTATGTCTCTTACGTTGCTTCCTCTTCTTGCGCTAGAACAAAACACAAGAAAATGGAAGGAGAGAAATATACACCAATCGGAAAACAAGCAAAGGATAAATTCAAAATATAAAATTACATTCCTTTATAACTGGATAAGATACCAAAGACATAGACGCCTCTGTGTTCATAATTGAAGAAAACCAGAACACGTATAAAAGAACAAACGAACACTGAACTTGTTATCGTGGAAAACGAAACCACGCCAATTAATCAAAATCTAAATTCCCGTAACGACAAGCATGAATAATCCAAAGAAAAGCGCAAGGACAGGCACATCTCAATTAGTAATATTCACGATTATAACATTTCAAATAATAGTGCTAAGTTAGCGCACCTGAATTGATAAACCCCATAATGAGCAAAACAAGCAGAACAATGAAAAAACAATGCACTATGATCAGTAAATCTACTTCGCACCACTTTCCAGAAAACAGTAAATGAAGCTCACGACAAACACGCGAATGCTCGGAATAAGAAGACTTTATTGATGAGCGCGAAATAATACGTGTTACACGATCGAGTGTTGGCGGAACGATAGTTGCTGACGCGTACCGCTTTGTACGAGCGACCGCGCCACCACGACTCCCCCACCACGACACTCTGCGCGACAGTCAGGCGACATTCTGTCACGTACCGTCGATGGGAAGCTTAGACTGCAGCGTTGCGATTCCCATGGGAACAGTCTATCACGTGACAATTATCCCATCGTAGACTTAGATATAAATAAGCGTAGTGACTTAGCACGTTCGTCGCCACGTCGCACATATCTATGCGACGGGTATGCTTCCGTGGGAGCCCCATCACTAAAGGATGGTGACGCTCTTCTTGTTCGAGTTAATTAAATATACGATATTATATATAGGATATACAACATAAAAATATTAAAAACACATTATACCACACTTTTTATTAATTTATATTTTGGATAATATATTATATTATTCTATATCGCATGGTATTCGTTAAAACATTGCAAACACGTTTGGGGTGATTTTGGGCACTTCGAACAGTAGTTATAAACTCAGTCATCACTACTCTCCTCACTTTCAAATATATTTTCACGCTGTTTACTGAACATTTTGAGGATGAAAAAATCACTGATGTACGTTTCACAAGTATGCTTCTCGAGTAAATGAAAGATCTGAGATATCTGCCATGAGATCCCTCGGAATACTCTAGCTGAAAAGCTTATCGCTTTCTCCATTTCAGAAATAAATAATCTTTTCTTTGTAATGAATCAAAGGCGATAAACAATGAATCGAAAGCGATAAACGATGAGATCCTGCTTGTCGCTCTATTTACGTTCTGCGTACCGGCGGTCGGATTTGGGCCCCGCAGGGAACTTAGCCGAATCACGTTGGACGACGAACGTGTTAGAGCAGTTAATTACGTGTTACCAGTTACCATTTGTCAGTCGAAGGGTTTACACCCATCAGTTTGTAAATTGTCAATAGTTAATCAACTAGTTAGTCTCAATCAAAATCGAGTTAGTTAAAAATTTAAGTATTAATTGCGCTGACTATTGAGACGAAATAAGTTTGTTACGGTTCGATTATCCGACAAGTTGTACATAGCGATCGACTACACACATATTCAAGGTGAGAATTTTAATTTTGTATATTTTCTTCTCTGATAATTTCACGGTTGTACGATATTCGGCATCGAAATAAAATTATTCGTCGACAGTCATAATTGACAATCGAGAATATCAAGTATACAATTAATGCGCTTTCTATTTAAGACATATTGAATCAATAACGACGAATTCATAACGCTGTATTAACTAGTGATTTAACGTAACCAAAAGCGTTCCGCTGATTACGGTGTTTTCAATCATCGAAAACACTTTCGTGTTTCTCTCCCCACTGCTAGCAGGGGCAAGTCTACGACTTGTCTTTGGGCAAGACCTACGAAACCACGTTGGCTATCCACAGATAGTGTCACCGTGATCTTGGAATATAGAATAATCGTATTTTACATACCAGTTCGCATACCATAGCCATCAAAACTACAATTAAGCAGTAACAGCATACCCGTGTGCCGGCATCCAGCGATAATCCCTCCACAGGAGCCAAACCCTTGATATAAAAATCCTCCCAAGTCAGCACTCGAGATTCCATTCCATTCCTATTTCTGTTCTGTTAATGTGACATTCTGTACCGTTACTCTGTCAGTTTTATAATAAATTGTGAAACAACTATCAATTGTTATTAATTGGAGTACGAATCTCTCACCTTATGTGCTGAACGTGAAATAATCTCGAACCGACGCGACAATAACACCGTCGCCAATTGACATATTCGTTCTTCCTGATGATTTTACAAAGTTATTAAAGATAATACAATTGTTTTCCAAACTTCAAAGTATTAACGATAAAACGATTGTTTGCTGCGTTAACCTGTGATCACGACGCAGCCGAAGACGTTGCGTAGATTACGGTGCTTCCAATCATTGAAGACACTTACGGATTTTCGCATTCCTCCTCCCATTGTTAGTAAATATCGCTCATCTTTGGGCAAGGCTTGCGAAATCATACAGGTCACACACACAGAGAATCACTGAACTTTTTTTATACATATTAGATGCCAAAAGCAAGAAAGAATCGTAAAGGTCAGGGTCACATTAGCAAAAAGCGAGCTGAACGTTGGCTTAAACGGCTGTTAGTTGCCAAAATTAGAAAAAAAGAAAAAAGGCGTAGAAAAGAATTAGGATTAAATAGCAAAAGTTCAGAAATTAGTTTCTCGCCGTCGAGTTCACCTCTGTGCGTTCCAACTCAAAGAACCGCACCTTTCTTCGTCTCGAGCAGTATCACCTATATTGTACGACAACGGTTATTATAGTTCCTGTTACAATAAATACCCAGACGACTAAAGATAGATTTTGTCAATAATAAAATTGAATTAAATAGGTCCTGTACATCGAAAGCGTTTATTTTATAATATAGTAATTATAACAATTATAACCGAATAAAATCTGAATAAATCATTGCATATTGATATTAACATAACCCACTTGAACTAAATAAATCTTGTATATCGGAACCAATTATTTATTTCAAACAATTTTAATCCCCTCCCGTGCCAGTACTCCTGCACGTAGCAGGTTACCTGAACCGTGGAATTTATTTACCAGTTACATCTAAACGTTAGTTAACGCTACCCATATGCATGTAACTTATTAATTAAATTATTAAGAGAATACAACGGTATGGAGTCTTCGAATAATGCCGCTCTTTAACCAAGAGTGACAAATTTTGAGATTTCATTCAGTTGTCGCGAAGAGCACGATCTTTGTAATAATTCAAGATAGTGCTGCGCTTTAATTAAGTGCAACAAGTATTGATTCGTTTCTTCCAGTCATAAGCCTCAATTCGAATAATAATTAATACGAGTTTTATCGAAATAGTCTTCGGATTGTTTCTGCTAGCAGCAATTACCGTACCGTTCAGAAATTCGAATTTAGATTTCAAGTAGTATCGTCACGTTCTAGCAAACGCGGCAATTCATTAAAGCGTGACATTCCTGTTTCCTTCATCTCTAAGGCTCCCCCTATCTACCGGATTACACTTTGTGTCGACAAAAGTTATTTTGTGATCGTACGTTTTTATTGTTGAATCTCGTATTTCTGAGATCTTCAATTCCGCAAGTATTGAGGGCTTGGATTTTTCTTCTCGTGGTCGCGACGACTCGGAGTGCGACGAGGAAGACTCTTCCTCACTTGTCGTTTCGACATCACCTACTTCTTGGTGGGATGCTTTGTCGCTGAGCGAAATATTTTAGAGGTGTTTCCCCTAGTACAAGGTGTTTCCGTGGAAAAAGCTTCTCCTTGTCTCCCTGGATCATAGAACTGAGGCAGTCCGCCTGGTTTGACCTCAAATATAGGAGAGTGAAATGCAATCTGAGATATTCAATTCAATATACCTTCGTTGCTGTTGGAGATATGTCCACAATTCGAAGCACATTATGCTCCTCATTTGCTGTCACATACAGCGTACATCATTTACTTCACTCTATATCAGCACTGGTCCCAGTCAAATCCATTGTAATTACAGTTTTGAGTATTAAGGTTGAAATATTCAACACAACGTATCTCCCCTGCTATTAGCTATATGTCGTCAATTCGATGCATGAATCTATTGTTGCCGCATACAGCGCACGTCAGACTGTGTACCTTATGTCACCCCTAGTCCATGTTAAATCCATTGTAATTACTGTTTTGCATCAATAGGTTGAAATATTCAATTCAACATATCTCCGCTACTATTCCAGGCATCTTAGCAATACAATGCACGTTATATTCCTCATTTGCATTCGCATACGGCGCGCATAAGTCTGTTTACGATGTGTCAACTCTGAGACGTTAGACAATTTAACGAAATACAATATAACGCAATGAAATATAACATAATGTATTAAAACGTAATATAATAAATCGTAATATTATATAACGTAATACTATCTAACGTAATACTATTTAACGCAATAATGTATAAAGTAATGCACTATAACGTAATACTATGTAACGTAATAGAATATAACGTAATACATTATAATGTAACACATTATAATGTAATAGTATATAACGTAATACTGTACTACGTAATACTATATAACGTAGTACGTTATAACGTAGTACCATATGACGTAATACCATATAACGCAATACTATATAATGTAATACATTATACCATAATACTGTATAACGTAATACAATACAATGTAATACCATATAACTTAATACTATATGACGTAATACTTATATAACGTAATACTATGTAACGTAGTAGAATATAAGGTAATACTATATGAAGTTAAATATTGTAATGTAATACTATATAACGCAATACATTATAAAGTAATACTATATCACGTAATATAATATCACGTATTTCTATATAACCTAATAAAGTATAACGTATTAGATTATAACATATTACTGTATACCATAATATATTAAAACGTAATACTATATAACGTAATAGAGTATATCATAATACAATATAACGTAATACTGTTCAACATAATATATTATAACGTAATATTATATATGATTTTTTGACCAGTCGCGGAGAGACGCGATCGTGAGAAAGCACGTCAACGGGAGCCGTAAATTGCCGTTGCGATTAGACAATCGACGCCACGAACTGATCGATCTCCTATTCCGATTAGTAGAATAGAGGTGGTTTAATTAGTATAACACTTGATTAACAGTTCAAATATAATATATATTTCCAACAACTTCGTAAAGTAAGTGGTTACGCTTGTGCGTAAGGTATAAGTGAAGTGGTGAATGATCGACCCGGTAAAGAGATTTTGGCTGTTCTAATGTCGATAAATCAGCGAAGTCCGGTGACGATGCAGTTTGCAAAGGAAAACTCTTGCTCGTTGGATATTGTCCTACCACTGGTCGCTTGCTCGGGTGGAATCTCGGGAAACATGGGAAACCTACGTTGATGTTTTATGCTACCTAACGGCCTTAACAATAAATCAAAAAGCCTCGTTTTATGACAGTTCCTTAGGATTATTGCGGCTCGCTTAATTCTATGTCCACAGCTGGTGGCCGCCTCGAACGTAAAGAGTCATTGGACGTAACATCATCTGTGAAAAGTTTATCTTATATATTATAAAAATTTATTTTATATATGTCGGGTTGGGGTAAACACTTGGATTTGGGGCGTGTAAAGAATCTGCGCCAGGGTCGCTCATCGTCGGTGTACAATCGATGATATCTTTTATTGTCGCAAATACAAGATAAACTACCGGTGTCGATACTCGAACGATAATGACAATGATCGCGGGGTCGGTATAGCGAATCCACGGCCCACGGAATAACTGATCTACTTTACTTCAAAGTCTAAGTCGAACTCGACTTACTCCTTGTGATGCAAGGATCGCTTGATTAACTCTTTACTAAGACGTAGATTATTCACTGATCGTACAAACACAATAGGTATCTAACTAGTGCAACTGTAAGAAAAAGAATGCCTCTCCGTCGCGACGACGCTGCAGAGGAAAACTATGGTGGGATGTGCCTAAGGGCACGAGGTCATAGGATTCGTCAAAGAAAACCTCCGCTCGGAGGGTGAGAGAAATAGACGTTGCTGTTAATTGGTTAATCTCCATGTTGGTGGTTAGAAAAGGATACTAGCCGCTCTCGAGAGAGAGCTCCTAGCGGGAAACGTCGTACGTGAGGAAAGCAGATCTCACGTATCTTGCCGCAATAAGTGACAGATATATTGGCTGATATAATAAAGACTGTTTTCCAATCTAAAGGACTTTAGTTAACCAGATCCTAAGATCTGTAACGGTTTCTCAGGCTATCTGAACATAAACTGCGAATGATGCGTCGGCATCTGGCGACCATCTCACCCAAAGAATGGGGTCTGTGCGTGGCCGCTGGAATGTCTCATTGTCAAGTGCCGGTACGGCCAATTCTTTAAAGGAAAGCTATGTAACTTCGTATCTCTGTTAGGTGGAACGTTCATCCCGTGACCGTGGCTACACTCGGCGACCGGTCGTCGCCTCGAGCCCAAGCTCATTGTCTCAAGTTTCGAACGACTGTGTTTGGGTTATTTTGCAAATGCTATTAAGGTTTTTCCAAGTAACTCCAACGGGTGGCCCCGTTGTCCTTTCATCTCCGACATATATAAATATTAAATTATATAATTTATTTCATAAGAATAAGAGAAACCATTAACTAAGATTTTATCTATATTTAAAGGATTTTTCTTCTTATCAACAAAAATCATTAATAAAAAACTTACTTCTTATTAAAAAATTACTTCTAAAGTACATACTTGTGCGACCGTTCGCGGAGAGACGCGATCGCTAGGAAGCGTGCCAACGGGAGTCGTAAATTCCCGATTAGATTAGATAATCGACGTCACAAAATGATCAATCTCATATTTCGTTTAGGATAATAGAGGTGGTTAAACTGATTATAACACTGGAGTAACAGGTTACAATATACACTTTATTCCAACAACTTTATAGACATAGACAGTTACGCTCGGTGCGTAGTGATATAAGTTAAATAGATGACTGATCTAAGGCTGGAAAACCAGTTAACAAATGTTTACGGATCTAAAGATGGAAAATCAGTGAAGTTCGGTGACGATGCTGTGGCTGAGAAAAGCTATTGATGGGTCTGTCTAGCGCGCAGTACCATCGGATTCGTTGATGATAATTTTGGCTAGGAAAGTGAGGGCAATAGCCATTGCTTCTGATTGGATAAGAAAAAGGTTAATGGACAAGAAAGGGTTCTAGCCATCCCCGAGAGAAAGTTGCAAATGGGAGGCACCGTACATGAGAAAAACCAAATTTCTCATACCTTCCCGGAGTAGACAATAAATTTAAGAAATACTTGAAGTAAAAAGATACTTGTTTGGTCTGAAGGACGTTAACTATGAAAATGTCAAGATTTATGGTAGGTCTTTAAGATTATTGAGGGTACACAATAAGGGTGTGTAGACATCTGGCAACCATCTTGCCCGTAGCGTGAGACCTGGCTTGTGTAGTCACCGGACGTAACAATACTCATAACTAAGAAAGAGTTGAATGATTTTATTCTCTTATTTTAAAAATGGACCATTGACATTCTTAAAAGATTAAATCAGAGGACAACTTCATTGGAGATACTGCTACGATTGAATATCACAAATGAAAAGAAATTAAGATTTGTACGATATTAAATCTGCATTTATCTTTATTTGGGCACTAGTTAAACATATCTTTTTTTGAAATCTAAAAAATTAGTAAGAGTGATAATTTATTGGAAACTATTAATATACTTTTGATCTATAAGAGAGGAAGAATAGGGGAAGAGGAGAGAAAGCAAACTTTCAAATAATAAATAAACTAGATTTTGAAGTAATTTGGGGGAACGCCGCGGCATATGACTACGCCATGGGAAACCTCAATGGCTCTGGTATTTACCTATAGCTTTTTTTTTTTTTTTTTTTTTTTTTTTTTTTTTTTTTTATGGTGGGGAAATCCTCATGGACACTCGGCGCTGCGTAGCAACGACCGTGTAGTGTCGGACTCCTACCGACTAAAACTCCACGGTGGTCATCCCGACGTTCGGAGGTGCACCCAGGGTCTCTTGCGAATCACTACCGAGTGCAGCCTCGTCGTCTATCTCCCTGCCGTTGTAGTTGTCTAGGGAGGCGTCCCGACTTGAGTTGGAAAGCTAGGGGGAACCACTCCTCCTAGCGCCACGTCCCCTAATCTGGCGCACCCGGGGCAGCGACGGCGGCGCCGCGCCCCTGCGTCGTACGGAGCCCCTGCGACGTTGATGCGACGATCTACTGGGATCGGCTCTTCTCTTCCGGTCCCTCTCTGCCCGCTCCTTTCTCTGCATAACCTCCTCGCAGTAGGCGCGGACAGCGTTAAACTCCCGGGGCCCTCGGAGCATGGCCTCAACGACCGCTTCCGGAGCCAACCTCTCGCCGATGTCGAGCTGCAGGACGCGTCGCGGTTCCGCCCACGCTGGACAGAACTCCAGCGTGTGCTGTGCCGTGTCCTCCTCTTCCCCGCAGTGGTGACAGGTGGACGTCACCTCTCGCCCGATCTTCAGCAGGTACTCACCGAAGACCCCGTGTCCGGCGAGCATCTGTGTCGTCCTGAAGGTGAGCGGAACCCCGCCTTGATCTCTCCAAGCCTCCCAATTGGGAAGCACGGCGCGGACGGCTCGGTGTGGCCGCCTGGCGTCCTCCTCCATGGTATTTACCTATAGCTGGGTGGCGATCGATCTTGTCGGTACCGATCCGGTGCGAAGAATTTCGAAGAAGTTGGTGGGCCCATGCCTGTCAAGACCACGCGCCTCACCTTCTCGTGGGGCTCCCAGTCACCCTGCGCCGGCCCTGACCGGTGTCATTTTCTTACGACCGCGGCCGTTAGGGGGTGGACCGCCAGGGATCCGGACGTGTTTATGCGTCTGGTGAGATAGCATTCGGAGCAGCTCCGAAATATCAGTGGCATCGGAAGGGTGTGACCCGGGATTCTGGGGTAAGCTTCTTTTGCGGCGTAGAGGCGGAAAGTCCGACAATGATGTTACTTCTGTTTCCTCTGTTTCCGTGCCTGTTTTGAAGAAGCGGTCGTATCGGAGGATCGCCGGGCTCCGCGGCAAGAACGCACGTGGAGGAGCAAAAATCGAAACAGGTGCGGGCGAAAAGGAGGAGCTTCAATTCGAATCGGAAAGTGAAGCTAGTATCCGCGATTGCTCCGACGGCTCCGCCACCATCGCTGAGCCGGTACCATCGGTGGTGAAGTATAGATTTTATACGATCGACCAAACAACTGTCGACCTTGGCGCAGAATTGATGCAGAAGGTGGAGGAACAGTTCTAATAAACAGAGCTGTAAATTCAGCAAACCCAACACAACAAACAGGCGAGGAGCATGATTGCCCAGATACAAGCGAATCGGAAATGGAAATCACAGAAATGAATGACGTGAGGAATAACACCAACATCGATCTATCACACCATAACGAAAGCTGGAAGGTCGTAACTCCCAGCAAAAAACGAAAGATAGCAACAAACACAAATGCTAGGAGGACTGCGGAAACAGAAAGGCAACAATGGCTCCAAGGAATTCCACTCCAAAACTCCTTCAGCTCACTGCCACAGGAAAAGGAATCAGAACAAACAGTAATACCGAAAATACACATCGCCAAACCACCACCAATCTACATAGATGCACACATAATAGACCCCCTCATCGAACAGCTAAACATTACGGCAGGCAATGATTACTACAGTATAAAACAACTAAGGCTTGACCAAGTCAAAGTGCAAACCAACACCCCTGAAATCTACAGAAAGGTGGTAAAAGTGCTAAAAGAAAAAAACGCCGGGTACCATACTTACCAGCTTAAAACCGATAGAACCTACAAAGCAGTGATCAAAGGACTGCACTCAATGACAAATACAAAAAATGTATGCGAGGAACTAGCAAAAATAGGATACCAGATAAAATCAATAAATAACATAACCAGATATGACACTAAACAACCACTACCGCTATTTCTAATAGAACTTGAACCTAAAAACAACAACAAAGAAATTTTCGAAATTAAAAAAGTTCTAAACACAATAATTACAGTTGAACCTTCCAGACACAAAAAAGACATACCACAATGTATGCGGTGTCAATAATATGGACATACAAAAAACTACTGCAACAGAAACCCGGCATGCGTTAAATGCGCAGAAAAGCATTTAACAATGAACTGCCCATACACAGGAAAAATAAACGACGTAAACAACTGCTACAACTGCAATGGAAACCATCCAGCTAGCTACAAAGGCTGTACAGTCAGAAAACAACTTCAACGCAAACTCTTTCCGCCACTCCGAAGCAGGACATACAATAATTATCACACACAACAGGATAGCGCAGAAACTGAGACACCAACAAACGTACAGCACGTAATGAATATCAACCACAATAATACCAATACCTCTGGTAGCCGAAGCTACGGGCAAGTAACCAAACAAACGATATTCCTAGACAACCAAAACCAAAACAATAACACCAATGACGCTACAGAAATCAAAAAACTAAAGCTATCCATCAAAAATACTGAAATGCTAACAAAAATGATAGGCGAACAAAATGCTGTCCTCAGACAGCAAACGCAACAAATCACAACCATGTTACAACTTCTTACAAACATGTTAAACAAAAAATAAAAAACGGACATGCTCAAAATAGCAGCCTGGAACTCCAACGGCCTACAACAAAGGGCCCTAGAAACCAAAACATTCCTATATCACAACAACATTGACATATTACTCGTATCAGAAACGCACTTCACCACAAAAAGCTACATAAAAATACCTTACTACACCATATACGACACCAAGCATCCCTCAGGAAAAGCACACGGAGGGACCGCAATAATAATAAGAAATGATATCAAGCACGACCTTCACAGCCAAGTTAGTAAGGAATATTTACAATCAACCACCGTTACTGTACAAACTAGCAGCAACCAAATACAGCTATCAGCGGTATATGTACCACCGAGACACAAACTAACAACACAAATGTGGGATGAGTACTTTCAACAATTAGGCGACAAGTATATCGCAGCAGGAGACTACAACTCAAAGCACACACTATGGAGATCAAGAACCACTACACCTAGAGGTAGAGTCCTGGAAAAATACATAAAAAACAATAACCTCAATCTATTATCCACAGGCAGACCGACATACTGGCCGACAGACCTGAGCAAAATCCCTGACCTACTTGATTTTGCAGTTACAAAGGGACTAAATGGAAATAAAATAAATATAGCACCCAGCCTCGAACTTAACTCCGACCATACACCCATAATAATTACATACAGAAACAAGCCAATACTCTACAGCAACTCAGAGACGCTATGTAACGAATCCACCAAAAAGCAAATATTCAAAGAAATAATTGAGAGCAAAATCACCTGCAACATCCCACTCAAAACACCTAAACACATCGAACAAGCAGTAACAACACTCACAGAAGCTATACAAGAAGCAGCAAGGGCAACCACTTTACCTGAATCAACCATTAGACAAACAAAAATAATTCCGCCAGACATCCTCGAAAAAATTAGGGAAAAAAGGAAAGCGAAAGCAAAATGGCAAAAACATAGAACAAGAGAAAACAAAAAACACCTAAATAAACTTGCAAAAGAAATAAAAATCAAAATAAAAGAACACAATAACAACGAGTTCACAAAGTTCATAGAGTCACTATCTGCACGCGAGAACTACAACTACTCACTATGGAAAGCCACAAAAAAAATAAAGAAGACAATAAAATTAGCCACAGCAATCAGAAAAGCAGACAACACATGGGCAAGAAGCAACGAAGAGCAAGCTGAAGAATTTTCCAACCACCTATGCAACACATTTACACCACATAATATCAACAACAGCAACCTTAATTGTCACACGGACGAGTATGCGCCAACCACTAGTTCCGCAACTGACAAGCAATACACTATACCTAAAACAACAGCTCAAGAAATTAGAAACATAATCGAAAAAACAAAAAACAACAAAACACCAGGAATTGATCTAATCAATGGTAAAATCTTGAAAAACCTTCCTCCAAAAGCGATAAGACTTATAACAATAATTTACAATGCAATAATAAGAATCGGCTACTTTCGTAAACCATGGAAAATAGCCCAGATCATAATGCTACCTAAACCAGGCAAAGACCCACACCAAACATCATTCTATAGACCAATTTCACTACTTCCCGTGCTCTCCAAAATACTAGAAAAAGTAATATATGCCAGACTAAAAACAATAATAGATAAAGAAAAACTAATACCAGACCACCAATTCGGATTCAGAAACAAACATTCCACTATAGAGCAAATGCACAGGCTCGTCAACGAAATAATACTAACAACAGAAAACAAACAATATTGCACAGCCCTCTTCATGGACATAGAAAAAGCTTTCGACAAAGTAAACCATGAAAGACTACTACAAACAATCAAGAAACAATTCCCGGAGCAAATACACCAACTAATAAAGTCATATCTAAGCAACAGAACCATCGTAATAAAAATCAAAGACGCATACTCAGAAGTCAAAGATATCAAGGCGGGGGTCCCGCGAGGAAGCGTCTTAGGACCAATACTATACACACTCTACACGGCCAACATACAACAACTACAAATAGCAAAATACATTCGCGGACGACACAGCTGTACTAGTCAGGCACACTAACCCAGTAACAGCAGTCGCAATATTACAAAAACATATCACAAAAATAGAAAAGTGGCTGCAAGCTAAACAAATCAAAGCTAACCCTAACAAATGCAACCACATCACATTCACACTGCGAAAACAGATACCACCAAACATCTTCCTGAATGGCACGAAAATAATACAAACTAGGCAAGTCAAATACCTAGGGCTACCCTTCATCTAGATTCACCTCCATCTAGATATAATACTTTACCAAATGTCCTTCTGGACAAATTGTAAAATCCAAATAAATAATTAAAAAAAAAAAAAGATGGAGGAGGTGAAGTGGATTGCATCGACTTCAAAGAACCTTAAATGGACGTACGTGAATCAACTGCGGTAGGTGTCCCGTAAGAATAGGACGGTCGGCACTGAGCTCCAGCAGCGTACGACCACTACCTTTGGGGTCCCAGCTAGCAGCGGAGGGTTGGACCAAAAGAAGGAGGAAAGAGAGAGGGAGATCGGACGCCTGAGAGAACGGATGCGTTTCCTAGTGAATGAGGTCGGTCGTCTTCAAGAGACTGTGGAGCGGCTGACCCAGGAAGAAAAAGGAAAGAGAGCGGAAGCTGGAGACATCGCTCCTAGCATGGTTATCATGGGCTCTACCCTGCTTTACCGCCCCCGCACTCCCGGACGGTGTCTAGCCGCCCCTGCGATTCCGAAAAGGCGGGAGACGACTGAGGGAAATCAGTAAGTTCGGAACCTCGAGATTTGCTGGAGGATCTCAAGGCCTTGTTACTCCACATAGTGGAAGATTTGCGGCAAAAGCCGCTGCCGCCGATGTCGTGATGGAGATCTTTGACCAGGACGGGAAGGGGTATCTCACGACCAACGGCCGTATCGTTGGCCAATGAGGTGGAGACGACCACTGTAGGAGGAGGAAATAGAAGGAAATTAGAAATAAAGCACATATGAGTGTAGATACTTCTCTACAACATTCCTTGACACGATCAAGGAATACATTTTACGAAATCATAGAGACCAAAGCCTATAGATCACATATCACACATCACCACCATTAATTGTAACTCCGACTGAATCTGTCGTAAGTCAAGCAGCCGATCATTTAGTTATAGACTTATATCGGGCTACCTGATTGTATGTATGTAATGACTTGATGAAATCTAGTTCGTTCCTAGTTTCGAAGTTAGGGTTAGGTTTATTTTAAATATTAGTCTGTAAAATTATTAGTATTTAGTATTTTATTTTAAAAATTAGTGTTTAATATTCAACGTAGTCTAATGTAACTGTAAAAATTGGTGGTTGTATATAACAATAGTAATTAAACAATTAGTCTTATTGTTATTTTGAAAATTAGTATTAATTACAACATTTAATAAAAATGACTTACTTACATTAAATATAAAAAAAAACAATTTGTCTTTGAGACTAATGCTTAATTTCACAGTTGTATTCGTTTTGTTATATTATATTCATTACATTCTGTTTTATTATATCTCTTCCCACTCTAACTTTAACAAATCATTAAAAGTAGATCCTGACATGCGAAGATAATTAAAAAATTTTATTTTAATTCTTCGTAATTCAAACATAAGAATCTGTTGAGATCTAAATCGATATCTATCTTTTACAATAAACGATGTGCCCAATACCCTTTGTTGATATTCTTCCTCTATGGCGGTAATATCAAAATATAATGAAAAATGGATGTTATCGATTTTTTTCTGGCTGCAGATACCACAACAGACGAACAAACAAAGGAAGTAACTATTCGCACGAGAATTGGATTTTCAGCGAAGTACGGAATTGTGTGAACGCTGCTTTCGAACGAGCTGTAACCGAAACCCTCTTCATAGGGCACCCTCTCTTTCTATATATAATGTCAATTTTTTCACATATTCTTGGATACAAACCAAAGAATTATACAGAATTTATAAATAATTTTCCATTGACAAAAATTCTAACGAAAATTGTTATTCGTTTGAACATAATCTTTTGATCTCTTTAAACTGTAGAAAAGCGATAGACAATACACAATAAAGAATTACCTACGACATTACTTATGCAAACAAATTTAAAAATATTTGCGTCTTGCTTGACGTTTATAGGTTTCTAAGATACAATCATATTTTTTTAAATATATGTATCACGTAATGAAATTAGAATTCAATTCTGGTGTAAAAAATTTTACTTACTTAGCTCTCACATTCCTGTAATACATCCTATTAAACTTCTAGGTCATAAATATTCTACTTTGAGTAATCTACACTCTACATAACACACACACACACACACATGTATATGTTAGGTTACAAATATATGTACATTAATTTTTTTATTAACAACGTCCAAATATGAATGCAGAAAAAAGAATATGGAATAATCTACAAAGAAGAATAATTTATACGGTATTTGCAAGCACAGTTTGGTATAAGCATCTATAATTTTATAACATAATTATTATACAGTATGTAGATGATGAAATAAAGTATGAAAGTTGTTGCCCGGTTAAGAAAATTTTTGAATCTTTTTGTTAAATTGTAGGCAAAAAAATAGACTGGTGGAACTGGAAAAAGGCTAACTAGACTTCGCTTTTGTCACGTCGGAGACACAAAAGATCGCGAAATTAACGGATCGCCGGTGATCTCCTCGCGTCGCGGTTCGAACGAAATGATTCTTTCACGAATAGGGTGAAGAAAATAGAACTTCGTATGCGACAATGAGATTTATTGCAGAAATCCAACAGAGTGACGGTTACAACAGCGTGGTTCGGAATGTTAGAACAGGCTGCTTCGAGATGCTACGACGGACTGTTTTAGCGCTGGTTTAGGAAGATCCTTCTACCGAGGGTCTAGTCCCTTTGGAGGGGCCTTTTTAGTTATTGTTTCAACAGATGTGGCATGCAGGGTGTTCGCTCTATCTGGTTACTGAGCGGATGGTCTTCTTGAGTGTGTGACACTTTCAATGATATTTGGATATGTTGTAAAACTCTACGTTTTGAACAACTTTTTACTATACATATACGGGCTGAACTCTCTTTAAATGCTCGCGATATTCGTGAAACACAGCTGATCCTACTGTAGTGAACAGTGAATAATCTGTGGCAGCGTGTGTGTCAGTATTGGTCGCTCGACTTTTTATTATTTCACGCTAGCCCCTTGCGAGTTCTGCTTGCGGCGACCGGATTGAAATTCTAACTCAAACCCAAACCTAGTACATTGGTGAATTTGAATTTTATTTGAATTATAAGTTATAACAGACATTTCCTGAAGCTTAATATGTATACGTTGTACATACACAGGGCCTTTAAATCACCCGACCATCGTTTAGAAATAGACGATAAACGACCGACGGCAGCTAAACACTACTACATATGTTGGAACAGACCAACAACTACAGCCTTTTATATAGTTTAATGCTTTATTGTAATGGTACCGGCCGTTTTTCGCGAATGTCTTGGTAACTAAGCGAAATAAGCTCTTATATGTATAGGAAAATGTTGTTCAAAATATCGATTTCTACAACATATCCAAAACTGATCGAAGTCGGAGTCTAGTCAGTCTTTCTACAATTTCACCACTGAATTATATAAAATAAAATGAACTTACCTGATCTGTGGCATTGCTTCCACAAACAAATGAAAACATATTTGCGTCTTGTTTGATGTATATAGGTTTGTAGGATATAATGATATGTTTTCAAGTACATGTATTATGTAATAAAATTATAATTCAATTCTACCGTAAAAAGAATACACTTGCAAATAGTTCTCAAATTTCTACAAGAATACTACTTAAACTTATAGGTCATAAATATTTTTTTTTTTTTTTTTTTTATTTGTTTTATTAAATTTTTACAATTTGTCCAGAAGGACATTTGGTAAAATGTTATAGCTTAGAGAATAAAAGAATAAAAAAAATAAAAAAAATAAAAATAAATAGAAATAAATAAAATATAGCATGTGGATGGTTACCCCCAGCGGGGTTCCATCTTCTAGGTTTCCTATTGCATCTCTATTTCGAGGTCTGCGGGATGCTTCCTCTTCAGTCTTCTTTCTATTTTGGTTTTATTTGTTTCAGCAGCCAGCTGGTTTGGGTGTGCTGCAAGTCTTTCTTTGTACTTTTTTGCGTATCTAGCGATTTCCTCTTTGACTGTTGGAATTTTTAGATCTTTTCGTAGGTCTTCATTTCTGACGTACCATGGAGCGTTAACTATTGTCCTTAAGATTTTTGCTTGCTCTATTTCTATTTTGCTTATGTGACTCATTGCTGCCGTCCCCCATAATGGGACTCCGTATGTCCAGATTGGTTTGATTATTGTTTTGTATATATTTAGTTTATTCATTGTGCTTAATTTAGATTTTCTATTGATTAACCAGTACATCTGCTTCCTTTTTGCACTTATTCTGTTTATTATTGATTTTATATGGTGCTTCCATGTAAGGCGTGTGTCTAAATTTATTCCCAGATATTTGACTTGCTTTGATTGTGCTATGTGGGCGCCGTTCAGTTGAATATCTGGTGTTTTTCCTTTTCTAAGTGTAAATGTTATGTGGTTGCACTTGCTGGTGTTCACTTTTATTTGTTTGTTTTGCAGCCATTTTTCTATTTTTGTAGTGTGTTCTTGTAGTAGTGCGGCGGCCGTTTCTAGATTTGCATGCCTCACTAGTATGGCCGTATCGTCCGCAAACGTCAGTGTTTTACTGTTGACAGTTGTTGGTATATCTGCCGTGTATAGTGTGTATAATATTGGTCCTAAGACACTTCCTTGCGGTACTCCTGCCTTGATGTCCTTAATTTCAGAGTATGCATCATTTATTTTTACTACAAAGGTTCTGTTGTTTAAGTAGGATTCGAGTAGTTTGTAGATTTGTTCTGGAAATTGCTTTTTGATTGTTTGAAGAAGTTTTTCATGGTTAACTTTGTCGAATGCTTTTTCGATATCCATAAAGAGTGCTGTGCAGTATTGTTTTGTTTCAAGCGACTGTAAGATTTCATTGACGAGTCTATGCATTTGTTCTATTGTGGAGTGTTTATTCCTGAATCCAAATTGATGGTTCGGTATTAGTTTTTCTTTTTCTATTGTTGGTTTTAAGCGGTTATATATTATTTTCTCTAATAATTTGGAAAACGCAGGTAGTAACGATATCGGCCTGTAGGATGCAGTTAAATGTGGGTTTTTGTTTGGTTTGGGTAACATCACTATCTGTGCTATTTTCCATAGTGTAGGAAAGTACTGTATTCTTAGAATTGCGTTAAATATTATCGTTGTTAGTCTTATTGCTTTTGGGGGAAGGTTTTTTAAGATTTTCCCATTGATCAAGTCAAATCCTGGTGCTTTACTTGTCTTTGTTGCCTCAATTAAGTTTGTAACTTCTTGCGCTGTTGTGCTGAGTATGGTGCAGCGTTTATCAGTTGTGTTGCTGGCATTTTCCACTTCTTCATTTGTTTGCCATCCAGGGATGCTGTTATTAATTTCATACGGCGAAAATATATTTTGTAGGTGCTTTGAGAATTCTTCTGCCTGTTCTTCGTTGGTTCTGGCCCATGTGTTGTCCATTTTTCTGATTGCTGGGATTGTTTTTACTGTTTTCTTAATTTTGTTAGTGACTTTCCATAGGGAGTAGTCGGTATTCTCATGCGCGGATAGTGATTCGATGAATTTTGAGAATTCGTTATTATGATGTTCCCTTATTTTATTCTTTAGTTCCTTTGCAAGTTTATTTAGGTTTTTCTTGTTTTCTCGTGTTCTCTGTTTTTGCCATTTTGCTTTCGCTTTTCTTTTTTCCCTGATTTTGTCTAGGATGTCCTGCGGAATAATTTTTGATTGCCTGCTATTTGTTTCATAGGTGGTGGTTGCCCACGCTGCTTCCTGTATTATTTCTGTCAAAGTTGCTACTGCCTGCTCAATGTGTTCAGGTGTTTTCAACGGGATATTGCAGTTGATTTTGTTTTCGATCAGCTCTTTGAAAGTTTGCCAGTTGGTGGTTTTATTGCAAAGCGACTCTGACTTGTTATAAAGTAGTGGTTTGCTTGTATATTCTATTATAATTGGTGTATGGTCGGAGTTAAGCTCGAGGCTGGTTGTTATTTTTAATTTGCTTACATTTAGCCCTTTTGTTACTGCAAAATCCAACAGGTCAGGTATTTTATTGGGGTCTGTCGGCCAGTACGTTGGTTTTCCTGTAGATAGTACGTTGAGGTTGCTGCTTCTAATGTATTTTTCCAATGTTCTACCTCTCGGTGTGCTAATTCTCGAACCCCATAATGTGTGCTTTGCATTAAAGTCTCCTGCCGCTATATATTTGTCGCCTAAGGATTGGAAGTACTCTTCCCATTTTTTAAGTGTCATTTTGTGTCTCGGAGGTGCATATACTGCTGACATCTGGAAGTAATTGTCATTGGTTTGTATTGTGACAGTGGTTGCTTGTAGGTGTTCTTGATTTGTTTGACTATGTAAGTGATGCTTGATGTCATTTTTTATTATTACTGCAGTTCCTCCATGTGCTTTACCTGAGGGATGTTTGGTATCGTATATGGTGTAGTACGGTATTTTCATGTAGTTTTTTAGGGTGAAATGTGTTTCTGAGACAAGTAGTATATCAATATTATTTTTATACAAAAATATTTTAGTTTCGTGGGCTCGCTGTTGCAAGCCATTGGAGTTCCAGACTGCTATTTTCAAAATGTCCATCTCTATTTTTTACTTAGCAAGTTAGTAAGTAGTTGTAACATGATTGTTGTTTGTTGTGCTTGTTGTCTTAGTATTGTGTTTAGATCACTTACCATTTTTCCTAACATTTCCATACCTTTAATGGATTGTTTGAGCATTTCTTTGATGTCTGTAACGTCTTCGATGTTATTGTTTTCATTCTGATTGATTGCAAGCGTTGGTTTGCTAATGTTTTTAGTTACTTGTGCGTAGCTTCGTTTACCTTGGGGATCTATGTTTCTGCTTATAGCGTTTAGTTCCTGTTGTGCTTTCAATGTTGTTTCGTTATCCGTTATACTTTGTTGTGGTTGATGGTCATTGTGTGATCTGTTGCGAAGTGGAGGAAACAGTTTACGTTGTATTTGTTTCCTTATTTCACATCCTTTGTAGCTGGCTGGGTGGTTTCCGTTACAATTATAGCATTTAACTTCTTCTATTTTTCCTGTGTATGGGCAGTGTATTGTTAGGTGATTTTTTGCACATTTAACACATGCCGGGCTTCTGTTGCAATAATTTTTTGTGTGTCCGTATTGTTGACACCGCATGCATTGTGGTATATCTTTTTTGTAGCGTGGTGGTTCCACTGTTACAATTGTATTTAGTATTTTTTTGATTTCATAGATTTCCTTGTTATTGGTTCTGGGTTCCAGTTCTATTAAGAATAGTGGCAATGGTTGCTTCGTATCGTATCTTGTCATATTGTTTATTGCTCTTGTTTCATGGCCAATTTTTCCTAATTCTTCACTTAATTTTTTTGTGTTAGTTTTTGGATGTAAACCTCTTATAACTATTTTATAGCTCCTTTCTGTTTTGAGTTGGTACGTGTGGTATATAGCATTTTTTTCCTTTAGTTCATTTATCACTTTCCTATAAACTTCTGGGGTGTTTGTTTGAATTTTTACTTGTTCTAATTTTGTTTGTTTTATTGTGTAGTTACCCTTCCCGACTACATTGTTTAGTCGATCAATAAGCGGGTCTATTATTTGGGCCTCAACAAATATTGGTGGTGGTTTTGATATGTAAGGTGTTTTAGTTGTGGTTTTGCTTGTCGGGTCATTGTCTATTTCTTCCGTTAGTGAGCTGAAGGAGTTTCTTAAAGGTAATTCTTGCAGCCATCGCTGCTTTCCTGTATCTGGGTTTCCTGCAGCATTTGTGTCTGGAATTATTTTACGTTTTTTGCTAGTCTTTGCTAGCTTCCAGTTTTCGTCCTGGTAACTTATTTTGTTGTCGTGTCTGCACTCCTCCTGTCTCCGCTGCTCTTCTATTTCTTCTATTTCCATATCATTTTGGTTGTTATTATTTTGCTGTTGTTGCTGTAAGCCTGGTAAATCTGATGACCC
Organism: Bombus fervidus; assembly: GCF_041682495.2. Lineage (NCBI taxonomy): Eukaryota > Metazoa > Arthropoda > Insecta > Hymenoptera > Apidae > Bombus > Bombus fervidus. Next base: position 6,082,005 of record NC_091517.1, on the reverse strand, counting down.
TTTTATGTAATATTTTTCTCCATTGGTTGCAATCTTGATCGTTGATATCTGCTGTTGCATTGTTTGTCACTATCACTATTCGTGGCACTTCTCTGAATCACTTGACTGGAGCACACGTTTGCCTACGCACATCTGTTCGCCTCGGTTGCCCGAGCGAGACTCGCATGTGGTAGTGACGGTGTTATTTTCGTTCAGTCGCGGGGAGACGGTCGCGTTATAGCGCGTCAACGGGAGTCGTAAATTCCCGCTACGATTGCACGAATCGACACCACGAACAAGGCGATCCCCTTATTTCTTGTGAGAGAATAAGGGGTGATTGGGTTGGAATATAACTGGACTTCACAGTTATATAATATATGTATATTTATTTGCACTGGATTATAATAGTTAACGTGAACCGAACGTGTTTGAATTCGTCGTGTCGGAAAGCGTTGTGATGGACCCGAAGGTCGTTCGATTTGATAGTTAGAGCAGCGAGAACTTGACTGAGTTATGTTAGAACTTGACGGCCCGATGAGTGTTAGAACCGTAGACTTGACTGTCCGAGGGGTGTTAGAACAGTGAGCTTGACTGTCCGAGGGATATTAGAACAGTGATTGACCCGTCTCGTACTATTTAGGAAGAAAGCACGATGTGGGTGTATCCTTGTTGAACTAAGAACGCGGATTCGTAGTTCACACTTTTCGGTAGAAAAGTGAGGGTAACGATCCGCGATGTCCATTGATTCTAGCCAATGTCAAGAAACAAAATACAAGGAGAAAGTCTCCTGCATTTGTGGCTCCTGGGTGCCCTTGTACCTGGGGAAAAACCTGCAATTTCGCTGGGCACATCTGCTTTCTCCGTAATGAGTGAGAGCGTGCAATAAACCTAAGGACCCTTTTAAGGGACCACTCATAAACCGAAGATGTTCAAAAGAATGCAACTTTATGGATAACAGATGTGGGCTATGGTGGTTCCTTGGGTTTATCGCGGGTCAGTGTGACGATGTGCAGGCCTCGGCGGCCTGACCATGAGGGACGTCGCAGGTACCGACTCACGCGACGTAACAGACGGCAAATCGCACGGCGAGGCGTTTCATGGCGCATGGTGCCCAACCAAGGCATCGAGAGATCATCGTTGTGAAATTAAACGATAAATCCGTAAATCGTTTTGCAGGGAAGTGATTAGTGCCGGCAGTAAAATCGCCAAGGGTGCACGAGAAACGAGGGTGCTGAGAAACCGAGCCGAATTCCACCCTTTCTTATTCGCTTTCCGTCCACCTTAATCCAGGCTGTTGTTACCCCTGACGCGATGAACGCGTTTTCGCGATAACGCTCGCGACCCGACTCGCTATAGTCGACAGCGATCATGTTTCCATCTCTCGTGTCACACACTCAAGAAAACCATCCGCTTAGTAACCAGATAGACCGAACACCCTGCATGCCGCATCTGTTGAAACAATAGACTAACGAGACCCCCCTCCAAAGGGACTAAGTCCTCGGTGGAGGGACCTTCCCAAACCGACAAAAAGACAGTCTTTCGTAGCATCTCGAAGCTATCTGTTGTAACCGTCACTCTATTGGATTTCTGCAATAAATCTCATTTTCCCAAATCAAATTTTATTTCCTTCATCCTATTCGTGAAAGAATCGTTCGTTCGTGCCGCGACGCGAGTACATCACCGGCGATTTGTTAATTTCGCGATCTTTTGTGTCTCCGACGTGACAAAATTGGCGATCCTGCCAGGATCCATTCATCGCATCAAGGGGAAACTTCAAAGGGAAGTCTACGGATTCTACAGCGAAGGACCACGGTCACCTCTTTGATCAAAAGAAGGATCTATGAAGAATCTCGGTAAGCTGGTTTTCGAATATTATCGAAATCCTAAACCCAAAATACGTTCTGAAGATAGTGACTCTTCCGAAAATATCGCGTCTATCAAGATGAATCCAACTGACATGAGTACGGCAAAGCAGAGCGAATTAATTATGACTGTGATCGAACAACTTCAAAGTCTAACTCACGAGTTCAGAAACTTTAGAAGTAATACTGATCAAAATATGAATAGAATAAAAGAATTCGCGGAAACTTGTGATAAAAATCGGGCCAAAGAAATACGAGGCCTTGCAAAGGCTATGGAACTAAGGTACGATACCGAAACTGACCAACCGCTCACGAGCACGCCTTTAGCAACCGGTGTTGACCAAATGACAGACGACGAAACCGACGAACCAAATGTTTCACGAAAACAACGAAGTAATCACATTACGACTAGACAAGGAAACGACCGCAACGAAGACCAAGGGCTTGACGCAGACAAGGCCATACAAACTATCGAAACACTACGGGGTCGAGATGACGTAGGCGTTGAAGATTTCATCTCATCGGTCCGCAAAGCAAGAGCCAGATGTAAGGCAAGTGACAGAGAGCTATTATTGGACCTTATATTGATCCAAAGAATTACCGATGATGCAAAAAGAAATATACGGTATCTAAAAATTGACTCGTTCGAAAACTTGTATACATGCTTGAGACAACATGTGCTAACACCAACAACTATCAGCAATTGTAGGGACAAACTAAAGAATTTAAAACAAGGGGCAACAGAAAGTGTACAATCTTTCAATTCTAGATTCCGACAACAGCTCAATGAACTGAATTACGCAGTTCAAAACGAAAATCGTACACCAACCGAACGACGCATAGCTATAGATATTGAAGAACGCGAGGCGCTTAAAACATATTTACTCAACCTACGACATGAAATAGGACAGATGGTAGTGGTTAGCGACCCGAAAAATCTGAACCTTGCCCAACAACTAGCCGCTGATAGAGAACAATGGCTACGGGAAGCGAATCGTGTCGCCAACCGCCCAAGGAACCAATCTTACAACACCATATCAGCACCCAAGCAAAATATCACCGACCCACGACTGCAAACTTTTGCTCGGTCATCTGGCCGACCATTAGACGACCACGTGAAACCGAAGTGTCCCAAGTGTTTACGAACCGGACACACGGCCGGAGGTTGTTACCCCCAAAATTTTCCATTTGCCAACCAAGGAAAACTTCCACCTCGAGTAAACCAGACAACGGAGAACCGAGAAGAAACATCCCAAGAGTTAACTGTACTACCACCGGAAGATTATTGTCGATCGTGTTGCAACGAAGAGACGGAAAAAGAGCCAGATTTCTCGTCGATACCGGAGCAGGAATAAATCTCATAAAAGAAACCACTTCACTGAACGCTCAAACCTCCAGTCCAAAGACTTTCCTAATGGGAAACGACAAACACACCACAAACAAAGTTTGTAACCTAAATATTTTCAAGAAGGATAATCAGTTCCATATAGTTCCTGACAATTTTCCCCTAATCGAAGACGGAATAATCGGACTCCCATTCCTTAAGCAGTACCAATATAACGTCACTAACGATAAACTGACCCTAGACGAGATCACATTACCTTTCCAGAGCACCGATAACGAGATAGGACCAGGCGAAACTTTAACCTCAACCCAATACATCGGAGGAAAGCCCACCACAGTATGCTTTATCAACACTGGTAAGCAAATCTGCCATATTACAAACGAGATAGAAAAACCGGATAGATTAACACAAATTAATAAATTTGCGCGAGTAATACGCACTAAACATATTGATCCAGAACTTCGAGAACCTCTTGAAAAAATCCTTATTAACTACTTAGACGTTTTTAACATGGAAACAGACTCACTACCATGCACTAACTTAACCGAACATACAATCACACTCAAAACAGACAAACCCATAAACGTCAAATCTTATAGACCGCCCGAATGTCATAAAAAAGAAATCGAGACTCAAATCAACGACATGTTAAACAAACACATCATAGAACCATCGGATAGTCCATATAACGCACCAATTTGGGTAGTTCCAAAGAAATTAGACGCATCAGGTAAACAAAAGTGGAGGATTGTTATAGACTTTCGGAAGTTAAACGAGCAAACAGACCAAGACGCGTATCCTTTACCGAATGCGGACGAGATACTCGATCATTTAGGCAAGGCTAAATTTTTCTCAGCCCTAGACCTCTCATCAGGATTTCACCAAATACCTATGGAACAAAAATCAAAAAAATATACTGCGTTTTCAACTCCACAAGGTCACTTTCACTATAATCGCATGCCCTTCGGACTCAAAAATGCACCGGCAACGTTCCAACGCATGATGGATACCGCGCTACGGGGCTTAGTAGGAAATAACTGCTTTGTATACTTAGACGATATCATAATATTCGGAAGCACCATCCAAGAACACAACCGAAATCTAGCTATTGTATTAGACAGATTACAAAATTTAGGGTTAAAAATAGAACCAGATAAATGCGAATTTTTAAAACCAGAGTTAGAGTATTTAGGGCACGTAGTAACAAAAGAAGGAGTAAAGCCTAACCCCGAAAAGATCCAGGCCGTGAAGGATTTTAAAATACCAAAAACCGCGACTCACATAAGATCATTCTTAGGACTCGTTGGGTACTATAGGAAATTTATACGCAATTTTTCCAAAATCGCGAAACCACTGACGGATCTCACAAAGAAAGACACTCCATTCCACTGGACTGATAAACAACAGTTTGCATTTGACACACTGAAACAAAAACTCTGTGAAGCCCCTGTACTGCAATACCCGGACTTTGAAAAAACGTTCACGTTAATAACAGACGCAAGTAACGACGGATTAGGAGCAATACTCTCCCAGGACGGACATCCATGCTGTTACATATCCCGAACCTTAAACCCTCCCGAGAAAAACTATTCCACAACCGAAAAGGAGTTACTAGCAATAGTATGGTCAATCAAAAGACTGAGACAATATTTGCTTGGTAGAAAATTTAAGATTCAAAGTGATCATCAAGCTTTGAAGTGGCTAAAAAATGTTAAGGATCCCTCATCGAGACTCATGCGATGGCGCTTGAGACTCGAGGAGTATGATTATGAAATAGAATACAAAAAGGGAAGAGAAAATACAGCTGCAGACGCTCTGTCCCGATTGTATCCTATCACCAATGGAGAGATTCAATCCGGCTTAGAAAACCCGAACTATTACGACGAATGTGTCGACTGGAAAACAAATATCACCCCAGCTCCAATAATTCAAAAGATTAACAGACCACACTTTAAACAAATTACAAAGACCGAATTAGGAGACTTTAACGAACAGCACTGGTTGCATCAATTAACTAAACACTTTATTAACCAGACTGGACACTTGCATATAGGAATAAATGACAATAGCTTCAGTACATTAGAAAAAGTTAACATTCAACTCATGTTAAGGTTTCTAACAACTAGGTTCCCTCAAATAAAATTGGTATTTGGACAAGATCCGCCAGTAGACTACGATAACGAACAAAAGCAAACTATACTGCGCGAGAACCATAACGAAATAGTAGGACACTTAGGTATACACCGCACCGTGAAACGAATACAAGAACACCATCACTGGACAAACCTAGAACAGGACGTTACAGAATTTATACAAAACTGCGAAACCTGCCAACGAGAAAAATTAAACCGTATTAGGGCCAAAGAGCAACCCGTAATAACTGACACACCCGTTAACCCTAATGATAAAATCGCAATGGACATATTCGGACCCCTAACCAAAACCAGACGAGGCAACCAATTTATCCTATCTATCCAAGACCAATTAACCAAATATCTCGTTCTCATACCTTTAAAAGACCAAACAGCCAACTCGATTATTAACGAACTCCTGGATCACTATGTATATATATTTTCTGCACCGAAAAGTATCCTCACGGACATGGGACGAAATTTCGTATGTAAACTGATGGATACATTCGAAGAGGCTTTCAAAATTCGACACGTAAAAACCACTTCTTTCCACCCGCAATCTAACGGTTCTCTTGAACGGACACATGCTGTGGTAAAAGATCTCATTCGAACTTGTACGACCGACCGACAGAACGACTGGGACGAAAATTTAAAATTGATATGTATGGGATATAATACTTCAGTACACGAAACGACCGGACACACCCCATTCGAACTAACATTTGGACGACAAGCTAACATGCCATCCTCGATATCAAACACCCCCATCCTAACTAAAGATCAATTATTTAAACTCTGGAGGAACCGACATAATGCCTATATAGCGAAAGCGAGAGAAATCACTGAATCAAACAAAAGGCGGTATCAAAGGGATCAGATTCGAAAAATTATTAAAACACAAACTATATTCCAAGTAAAAGACAAAGTATGGGTACATAACGATCACAAAACCAACAAACTAGATCACGAATGGCTAGGACCTGCAGAAATCCTCTCCTCCAATCCACCCACCTACCTTATCGAATATTCCAACGGTCATACGCAAAGAATCCACGGTAACAGGCTAAAACCCTACTTTTCAGGAAGAAGACCATAACATGGATCATTTTAACACTTGAATACATTAAAAGCGACCTAGCAGTAAAACCACTAAATTACGCCAACATTTTCTTGGAACACACCGACGACTGCTATCTGTACAACGAACAAATAGATATCACCCTTATAGTAGAGCTTAACGATCCAATTGATCAAGTTGATAGATTACAACGCGTGATAGATTTAATAGACCGTCAATGTAAACCACCTTGCGCTCACATACCAGAAATAAGTAGCCTAAAATCTAAATACAGAAATTTTCAAAACCTGTCTCGGCAGCTCAAATTATTATTGCATTACAGAAGCAAACGCGGATTGCTTAATGTCATAGGCTCAGTATCCAAAACTTTGTTCGGAACCCTCGACGAAAATGACCTAGAACTCATTAACAAAAACATCGACACATTATTCGACTCCAACAATAAAATAAAAACAATCTTTAGTGACCAAACCGCACTTATCAAACGCGTGGTAGACGACACCAAAACAGATCAACTCGAAAACCTTGCCAACAATATACACAAGATTGAAAACCACAATGGAAAAAACGAAATATTAGTCTCCCTAGTAATTCAAACTGAATTTACCATATCGGAACTCCATGTTAACGTCGACGAAATTTTTAACACTGTTACGTTAGGAAAACAAGGAATCATAAATCCACGAGTTATAGAACCTGAACAATTCCTACAAACATTGACCAATTAACGAGACAAAACTTTATGACCAACCATATCGAACCCTCAGTTCAAAATTTTCAACTAATTCTAGATCTAAGTAAATTAAAAATATGGATAAGAGATAACAAACTTATATATACAATAACTGTGCCGGTTTTGGAAGACAATGAATGGAAAATAACAAAAATTTATCCGATACCTTCTAAACAAAACTCTGTATTCATTGCGCCTGTAATAGAAACTGAGTTGATATTAACCAATTCAGAACAATACATCTTTGCCGATAGTCACTACTTAGACAGATATTGTAAACGAACAGCAATCATCCATATTTGCAAAAGAACTCAACCGAGTCACAATAGAATGAACTCACCCGAATGCGGGTCAGAATTAATTAATAATCAACGGACAGTCAAAACTTGTCCGACTGCTGCCTTCAAATTGGAAGGATTGACGTTCGTACCTTTGCAGACAGAAAACCATTACATTGTTATCCCTACGAAAAATGTACAAATCGACGTATTATGTAAGACACATAAAATCCTAGAGATTAGACAGCCTAGTTTAATAAGCAGTAAAACCGGGTGCATAATCACCTACGATCATAATATTATGAAGATAGGAGGTTCACATAAAAATATCTCTTACGAAACCAAATTTAAGAATAGTATATACAGCTTCGAAGAAACAGACGTTCCGATATTAGAGAAAATATTAGAAACAGCTCCAAGAGTAATTCATAACTTTAACCAATATAAAGCCGACCTCGATATGTTGCAAATGCAAATCAGTACCCTACAATTGGAGCGACGCATAAATTCATTAAAGGGATGTGGCATATCCACACTACAAATATTAGGAATCGTAGCTCTAGGATTAGGAACAATATATGTAATGTACAAAGGTAAAATTTTCGAATGTCTATGCCGATCACTTCCCAAAAACTTATGTATCAAAATACTCTGCCCTACCGCTCGCATAAACAGGATCGATCAAACACCAACAGCACCAAGGACGGTCACTTATCAAAACATCGCAGATGATGAAAATAGCGGGGTCATTCAAGTCAGACGACCCACCAGAACCATACGCTTCCACGGAGTAAAGCGAATCTAAGAAGGGGGGAATGTCACACACTCAAGAAAACCATCCGCTTAGTAACCAGATAGACCGAACACCCTGCATGCCGCATCTGTTGAAACAATAGACTAACGAGACCCCCCTCCAAAGGGACTAAGTCCTCGGTGGAGGGACCTTCCCAAACCGACAAAAAGACAGTCTTTCGTAGCATCTCGAAGCTATCTGTTGTAATCGTCACTCTGTTGGATTTCTGCAATAAATCTCATTTTCCCAAATCAAGTTTTATTTCCTTCATCCTATTCGTGAAAGAATCGTTCGTTCGTGCCGCGACGCGAGTACATCACCGGCGATTTGTTAATTTCGCGATCTTTTGTGTCTCCGACGTGACACTCGCATATGCTTTAATATTTTCCAACGTTACGATCTGTTTTATGAGAAGTGCGTTAATAAGGGTTGCGGATAGCCGTGGAAAAAGGTTGTGCTACTGAAAAAAAGTGAAACGAATCGAAACGTTGAGCGATCTCTATGTGGCAAGCTTCGGGATTTCACTTTGAAAGTTAATGCGTGAAAGTTTGTTGAATACCGACACTTTGATCTATATTTGTATATGGAGGTAGGCTCGATCGATGGAGATGTCAAGGATATTTATTTCAAAGTCAACTTTGTTTATTGTGTATTTTTAAACGAGTTTGTGAGATAACTTTCGTAACATATTGTTAATCCGAAGGCTGTCAAATCGGTAATTTTCGAAGTACACGCTCTCCGAATCACTGCACTTCCTTTCATCAACTCGTTGCAATTGGCAACATATTGCGGGGTAATATTCATCCCGTAGCTCACCCATGGAGAATTGCTCAAGCGCGAAAACTCACAGACAAGTAAAGCGGAAATTTATTTTCTTCAAAGTATCATTAAGACCTGAGTAGCACTGACTTCTTTTTTCTTTGCATCATCCAACGTTTTCAATTTGATAAATATCTGCAAAATCGTCCATCTTTCCATTAACCATACGCTTTTTGAAAGTGAGTTGTTCAAAAACTCGTAAGAACAAAGGGACCGGATTCTCTGAAACCGTTTTCGCCATGAACGATATTATTCCTTCCATCATTGTGATCTTTTCGAAGAGTCGGTCGAACAATGTTGACTCGTTGGAAATCGCGAGAATTGAAAATAATTTCTATTATAACTGCTGATGAATTGGCAAGAAGAGGGAGAAAGGGAGATGAGAGAGAGAATGGGGAAGAACGAAGTTTAAGCTTCATTCAAGCTACTCAGTGAATTCGAAATTGACCCATTATCCTGTTGCTTCGTTGCGCAAAAGAGCACGTCTGTCGTCGAAATGGAATCAACGTGATTCGATTCTCCAAGAATCGCTGATCCGCGAAAACTCAGATGTTTTGAAAAAAATTCACGTTACACAATATACCTCCGCCGTTAAATTGCAGGCTATCCTAACCATCATGCGAGATAAAATCATGCTTCTTTCAATACGTTCCAGCATTCTTACGTCGATTAAATTCAATTTTTAAACGACAAAGTTAAGAAACGAACAGTCATTATAGATTTATTCAGTGGCGCAGTCAAATTACAAAAAAAAGAACAGATTTACGAAACTTGAACAATATCGTTGTTAATAAAGGTTTCGACGCCATTCGCAAAAAATTTCCAACGCGGCCGGTGCCAGAAAGTCGGGAGAATATTGACGGTGAATACGAAGGTGAAAAGGCAGAGAAAGAACGCGGCAACCTTAGAGGCGCAATTAAATTAAACGACATTAGGTCGGACAAGTTCTTACATTGTAATCACCCTTTTAATTACGCTCGTAATCAACCAACGGTAATTGATTTGCGCGCGCATATTTATCTAAACGAAATAACCGGTTCAAAATAGAAAACGAAAGAGCGCCATTATTTAAATTTAGTAAATCCTAGTAAATCCACTCCATTTAATCGAGCTGACGACATCGCGGAACTTTACATTGGTTAATGAAATTACATTGTTTTTCCAATCAACCGTCCGTTCGTCCCGATATAAATTCTAGCGGAGCGTTTGTCTCTGTGCGACAAATGCGCGTCGTTTAATTATCAACCACGCGGAAATTTCTGCAAGTATAATTGAAAAAACAACCGAAGTTACGATGAAGCGTTCGTCATTTGCGAATTCGAAACGAATTTAGAATTTTTCCGGGGCTAGAATATACCAGGATCCCGCAACAAAATATTTTTCATCAATCGACGGATCGGTTGTATATCGCGAGCATCGCGAGTTAACGCGAAATTCGACGTGGACCTTTTCCTTCCGAGAAGGTTTGATACCATAATATTTTACGCTTACGAAATTACGAACGAGTTCGACGGTCGTTTCAACGCGACCGGTAATTAACCGAATGCAATTAATTCTTGTTCACATCATTTACAACGCGCGTGAGGGGAATAAAGGAAATGGGAACAAAAAAAATTAACGACCAGCTTTCTGTTTCTTTCTTGCTCTCCTCTCTGTCGTCCTCTCGTACCTAAAATATACATTTGCCTAAAATAGAGCTATACAGTCGCTTTACATTGAAAAATAACTATGCTTATACATTGTCTACGAGGAAATATCGCATTTTCGTGCAGTTTCTTTCCTGTTTGGTTGCGCGTATCCTTGATCATGATACAACGTCGTCATCCTTTTTGGCACGATGTTTTTCACAAAAATATTAAATCTCTCTGTATTTCTCTTTTGTGTTTAGGAAACATCACGACAACTGGCGATTACTCCTTGATATACGAGTGAATTTCATTTTTCTTCATTGTGATTTATAACCGTGCTTGCGCAACCTTTCGTCTTGCTTTTGTTTTCTCGTTCGAAGCAGCATAACGACTTTGATTACATATCAATTTTAAGATAGCTTGCTACTAATCTTGATTGATTAAAGAAATTTCGAGAGATATACGAAATCAATAAACCGCACGTTAATTCAAGATGCTATCCGATGGTATGTCGCTGGTATACACCTTTTCAAATGAATTCCTCTGACGATAAAGCTGGGATTTCGCGCGCAGCGTACGTCGACAAACGATATTGCCACCTCCTCGAAACGCCATCCTTCCATCGATTCCCGACAATTTTGCAAATTTCTGCTCTTAAACTGAAAAGGTGTCAGTGCCTTCGACGCAAAGGAAATTTTTGACTAATAGCGACGCAAATTTTTAATTGGTCGAAACACAATGATCTGTCATACATAATAACGTGTACTATTTCAAGCACGGGACACCAATCATTGAGGCTGCGAAACACTCCCGTGGCGTGTGCTTCGTTACTAGACTGCGAAATTTTATGCAAATTCATATTCTTGTGAAAATAAACAGAAGAAATGGATTCTAAGTAGTGATCTGTTTCATTTACTGGATATTATAAAGAGTATTGTACTTTGAACATTTTGTAGATATTTGCATTTACGTACGTTCTGTACATTTTTGCTTCGTTATGTTTGGCATAAATGCATAAATATCCGCAGTCTATTTATTACAATATACGTTGCATCAAGGTGATTTAAAAATTGTATCAAATAATTATGAATGTTCTAAGCAAAGAGACGTGTATCGAGACTCATTACTGGCGCTCGATACACAAATAAATTTACTAAATTGCCAACGGTTCTCATTACTCTCTCGTTATTTCTGGTCGTCATGGTCGTCGTCGATAGTAATTCAGATTTTATAAAAAGTTAGTTGAATCGACAATGGTTCGTTTCGTAGCGATTAGTCCCGAGAGAAAAGTCGCGACGAAACCAACAAAGTCCGACCGAAATTATATCAAAAGAAGAATTATCAAAAAGATGTAATTTGAATCAGGTCCTTCCGTTAGATATTTCTGTGCCGGAAGAGGCACCGTTTCAGATATATCGCACAAATCTCTAAAACATTTTATAATTTCTTCTGTGTATATATCTAAATATAGTATATGTATATCTTTATATATATGTATACTTATCTATATGTCACGAGTGCAGGATGAGTCGAATATAGTCAGACGATATTTAAATTACCAAATGAAATACTGAGAATATCATGCATTAACACTTCCGTAGATCATTATGAGATCTAGAGTATTTATTCAAATACTCTAGGTCAAATTGTTGAATTGTGACCCCAATACCTCAATTTCTTTTTAATAATAGAGTAAGCTATTTGTCCTCGATCCATTGATAAAATATACCTTTTTGTTGACAAATGTTATGACAAATAGAATTACCTGAATTCATTTAGCATTTTTTTATTTTCCAAACAAATCATCATATCGTGAATTGGGCTACTAACATACTCTGAATTCAATTAAACTCAATTAAATTTCGCATGTCTTAATGCAATTTTTTGCATTTACTATTCATATTTAACATTTAAATATTAAATCCCAATGAAACACAATTTCATCATTCTGCACACGCGCCCATAATAAATAAATATATATGTATATGTATTTTCTAAATTTAGTAATGAATATGTATATATTTATATATTTATATAATATATGTATATATATCAGAACTTTGGTTATGTCTTCGGTGAACCAGTCGAATCAAAATTATCCGAATGATACTCGATCTTACGGAGTACATTTCTTTAAAGATAATCTCCGAATGCACTCCAAAGCCAAGTCATCCTCGGACAGTCCCTTTGTTGCAATTTCAACAAGACAATTAACAGTCCTTTAAACGAATCTCTTCGACTCGCCGTAATAAATCCTTTTTAATCAACAATTATTCCGTTGCGCCCAACCCTGTATAATATATTAAGATATTCCCATGTTGGGAACTCAGATTCGTGATAAAGGAGAAACACCGCCGTTCTGTTGCACTTGTTCAGCGAAATGTCGCTAGAAAGTTTATAATAGTCGTTAGTACGTAAAGACGTCTTAAAAATGTGATAAAAAAGTTTTCGCGTCAATGGTGCACTAATTTGATTATATCGATCTGTTACTCTTCGGGACTTTGTATTTAAATTATCGACGTGCTCGGTTTCTACTTTACCGATTGGGACAGAAATTGTGCGCAAGATGTACATATTTATTCGTCGTTGCAAAGTAAAAATTCTCATCTCGGTATTTTTCGACAGTGTTTCTATCGAACAAATTCTGGTGTGCATGGTGTTTCATGGTAGATAATAGAAAATTGTAATATAGCAAAGTATGTTAGTTTACTATAGAAAGAAAAGATTTCTCGATCTCGTTATCAATATTGCTTTGTTGCTTCGTGGCGCAACGGAATCGAAATCGTATATAACAAATGATAAACTTTGAAATTTTAAATCATCTATCAACAGCAATTTACAATTAAGTACGCTTTTTATACGAAGAGTTACATTTACATTCAGAGGTTATTTCTACGTGTTACGTATCTTTGATAGCGATTTCCCGTGTCGCTGCAATCTCCTATAGTTCTCCCACATGATAACAACTAATTATTTGTGCGAGCTTTTATCGTGGCATACGATGTGGACCAGCCTCAAGTTCTTCATCGTAAACAGATTGTCGTAAATTTCAATGAGATCTGACTCGTTGGTATTACCCTGGGATGCTAATTTCAGGAGCGATGGGATTAGAGACCTGGACCTCTCGATCCTATAAATCATGTTTTTATTATTTTTTAAAATAGTACGTGCTAGTTTAAGACAGTATTATACAAAATGATTTGAACACCATCATGAAATTCAACTGCTTATGATAATAATAATTTCAATTAACTAAACCATGATCTCTGAAACATTCTCTATACTGTCAATAAACATAGTAATAATTCGTCATAACAGATTATAAGTATAACTTACTTGTGATCAAAATTCCATGTAGAGAATAGAACAAGTTCTTCCTTCGATCTATAAGGATTGATCTTGTGCTTGTCCGCGTAAGAACATTTATCCTCGTTCCACATACCGTAACACCTAAATTCGCCCGTGTGATCGCACAACGCGATACACGCTTTCTTCTCTTTCCTTCTAATCTTGTAAGGACAGCTCTCCTCTGCCTCTTCCTCTTCAGTCTTTGTGTCCGAGCTCCTTTCGTTCCTCTTTTTTACACCATCGGTATCATCGAACTGTTCCATCGCTCCGAACAATCTGAAGTACGTACTATCGTCCAACCATTTCAATCTACAGGGACAATGATCGTAACAGGATGACGAATCGAACTCGTCTGCACCCTCGAACGCCTCGAACTTTGCTCGGCTCCTATCGAAATAGTAGCCAAAATAGTGGTCCTCTTTCAGCTGCATTTTAAAGAACGCTATAGCGTACAACAATTGCTTTCTAGCTCGGGGATCCTTCGTGAATACGTCCGATGATTTGATCTGATCGATCGTTTTATAGAGATAGCCTCGTATTCTATCTTGACATCTACGATGCAAGTACGCTTCCTGTAAAACCATTAATTTCGTTAGTCGATGCATTAATTTAATCGAACGTAATCGAATAACGTGGCGCACGTTCCGTTAGATGGAAAAGCTTATTTGGTTGTGAGAGGAACTTCAGTGAACTACATGACAACCGTCGCCGTGGACAATCAAAATGAATCAGTATACACTGATATTGCCATATTATAATTATAATTGCTCTGTAATCAAAGCAGGGCAAATCTATTGTTTTCGATAAATCGCCAACATAATGGTTCGTTATTGCGTATCATAACGTACAATGAAAGCCCAATTATTTATGCAAGTCCATCACCAAAAGTAATTTCAACCGATCCAGTTCGTGATCTACTGTTTTCGTAAAATAATCGTGAAACATAATTTGTCGGTGTTAAAACAAATGAATAACCAACGAAGATCATTTCGATAATCTACATATCGCACACGTATAATGATATAATTGTTCGGGATTTTGAGTGGCTGTCTGTTTATGGCTCGGACAGCATCTCTCCCTTTTTCGGTAAATTCCGAATTACCTGTCCTCTCCGAGCTGTAAACCTGATGACTTAGAGATTAGGGAAACCCCAGGCAATACTAGGTCATATGTACACCCGAGAGTACAGGTAAACCAGGGATAATCCTCGACCGGGAAGACACGATGGACGGAGGGATTATCAACAACATACTAGGACAATCATAAACAGAGTCGTACCGTGCGGGTGAAATACTTTAGTCTCAACAAGATCTTACAACTGTCGTGTTCAGAATATCAAACTTCGCTTGTATACAACAAGTGCAAATAAAGTGCCAAATTACACATTACTAATATTCAATATATTAAACATCCTCCACCTTGAGCGTTAATTCATTCAGGTTTCGCGATATCGACCGATCAGTTGTACCTAACCGGTCGCTCTTCAGTTGATAATTCGCAATATATTGAACCTCTGAGTCATCAGGTTTACAGCTCGGAGAGGCAGGAAATTCAAAATTTCTCAAAGAAGGAAGAGGAGGTGCTGTCCAAGCCATAAACGGACAGCCATTAAAATCCCAAACAATAATAACTTTGTATATGACATTGCACATTAATTGGAAGAAAAGAGGTGTGATAAGGACGAAGGCATGTTTCATCGGTAAAGCTGTCGAGGAAATCCGTACCGTAGATATAGGAGATAATCGATCCTAACAATATAAACATATCGACATGACCGAGGATTAGGTGTGGGATTTGCGAGGAATAGGATTCCGTAATATCGACATCGTGTATTGTAGTCAGCGCAAATTTATTATTTTTTTGTATCTAACTAGTATCTTCTACGAAAGAATTACGCAATTCAACAGATGAGCCGTAAAAATGAAACTTTCACGCGAACATCGCATAACGGATAGATAACCAATTAATTAATTATTAATGTAATCGTTAGATCAAGAGTCGCAAGATTTCGTCGCGAAACTCTGTGCATGATAAATGACAATCTCCCGGAATGCAAGTGCCGTAATGTTAATTAACTCGAACATCGAAGAATAAACTCCCTCTCGTTCTATTACATTAGACTATGTCGACCTAGACCGACTTGTTATACGTTCGAGGCTGACTTATCTTTGATCGCATCCTGAATGGTATCTATGGAAAAAAGTTTCTCTAAGGATGTGTATGGTAGGATAGTTCGTATTCGTATTGATTCTTTTTATCTTCTCATCTACCATTTATTACCCTGACACATAAATATCAAGGACAACTTTTAAATGAAAGGAATACAATTTATATCTTTCAAAATATTTCAGTACATAAACTGATTGAAAAGATCAGAAATGTTTTCACCGCCAAACAAAACAGTCAGAGTATAATAAATTCTTAAATATATTATATATTCCCTTATATAGGGAACCCGATTTTTCTTTGTGGATATTTATAGCGTGGTAAGAAGAGACACGCCATAAAAGAGAAAGTAGACCCTTCGAAAGGGAGCGAAGCGTAAAAATATTTTTGCAGAAAAGAAAACTTACTTTACTCGTACAGTTAGTCTCCAATCCATGAAACCACTCCGGATGTTCATCCCTGCTACTGAACGCTGTTTTCGAATCGTCCTTGTTCAGTGCGTTATATAGAACGGCTACTTTCGCTTTAAAGTTTTCCGTGAGGAACTCAGACGCTTTCTCGCCGGCAATTAGAAAATCAATGTTAACACGTCTCAAGATGTCGTACAGAAGATCCGCATCTGTAAGCAGAGGATGCATTTTTAAACTTCGTTTATTGCATTTCCAAGTTTCCTATTTAACTTGCCCTTCTATTGTCAAGATATAAACGAGTGTAGGAAGGAAATTAACGGCACTAACCGGTTAATACTTTTTCGCCCGGTTTCTGAAGGATCAACGTCGTCTGAGGTTTTAACGTGGAAAAATATTCTTCTTCGTCGATCAACGAGCCATCAAGTAGGTAGATGTTAATTTCGTCAGGATCGTTCGTTATCTAAAACACGAAGGATTCATCGATACTAGTTCATTTTTTGTTTCATTACTTCGAGTTACGTTGTGGAGGTATAAATTCATTTGTATTTCCCCATAGAGTGGTATCGTACGTTTGAAATACGATTTGAAATACGTTTTTAAATCGTCAAGTATCTCTCAAACAGAAAGGATGATTCTTCGTTGTAATTTTTAACTATTACTTTAGAATGCTATTTACACAGTAATTGGATCAGGTTATTGTCCTTCATTAAATAAAACAAACCAGTAATTACTAGTATGTTTTCCAACGCTACGAATAATAATATTGCTCATATTTTTATTTGATGAATCTCATGTCTCCCATCGTAACCGTTACATTCGTCGACACGTAACAGACAAAGCTGTAGTAACGCATTCAAACGAACACTGATCCATCGATACTGAGGAAACATAGTCACGGACAGTTAACCTTTAACTGAACCGCATAACATTGCCCCCCATTAGTTCTTTTTACGCAAGAGAAGAGGCGTAAGCTGCCCCAATTATTACGAATGAAGCGGCACCGCACCATGAACGCATCCCGTTTCACGGTGGCGCACATCGCCGAAATCAATTCTTTCGGAATCACACTTTTGCACTAGTTACAACGTTAAAATTTGTTGGCAAACAGCAAATAGTCGCATCCGCGTGCGCGTCACGGCAAAAGAATCGAAAGATCTTGGTTTGCGATGAAAGAAATGGCCATCGGTTCTCAACTATCGGTCCAGCAGACGGTCGACCTTGACATTGACGGGCTGCTCCTTGCCCGTGGCCGGGCTGGTTCGATAGAGCTACACGCTGCAGACGAATGTGCTTCAGCCCCAAGGTCGTCGCACAACTGGATTAACCTATACACGATTCGCTGGCAAGCGACACGTGCCATGTAAATACTAATTCTCTCCGCCCCATATCTTCACGACTAATTATTCGCACGTGCCATGCCCATTTCCGTAACGCCCTATCTGATCTATCCAGTCTTCTTTTTAAAGGAAGTGGAATAACTAGGTTGACTGTTGTGTAACACTGTTACGTACACATTTTATATCGTATATTAAAGTATTTGATCCATTGACGAAGTTATACTATCACAGGCTTTTAGTGTTCCCGTTACGATTCTGTACGTGGATTCTCCATGCTTGAAAGCGGGGATCAGGTTTCACATAACTTAATCGCATTGATGAATTGTACCAGAATCGCGTTTTACGTTTTTTCGTTATCACGTTTTACCGTGATATTAGCATTTCGTTTATTTTTAGTTATTCGGTGTCAAGGAAATATTTAAATAATTCATATAACGAATTGAATGAAAAAGCGCTGATAAATATAGAGATTTCATATATGACAGGTGCTGCGCTGTTTTTCAGTAATTTCACAGGCGGAACAAGGTTTTTGGCGCACTTGTAACGAAATACCGATCGCATGAGGCAGAATAGCCGGGCGTTACAATTTTCCAGGGGCGTATTATGGATCAGCTGCAAGGCTTTTATGACCCAATTTCAACCAAAAACTTTTGTCATGTCATGTAAAAACGATATGGAATCGCGGAACGGTTTCCATGCAACACGTGCGAACCACTTGGAAACGTTCCGTTCTGCCCGTCTCCCTTATTCCCTTTTATTAGTTATCAGCTCTCTCTCTCTCCCCCTCTCTCGCTCTCTCTGTCTCTCTCTCTCTGTTTCCCTTTTTTTCCTCGTTTGAATCGTACTATCGGTCGATTAAATAAACGCCGCGAGCGTTAATCACATAGGGATACTCACGTTCAGCTTTGCGCACGCTTTCCGCTTCAGCTCATGTAGGTTTCTGCAGGCAACACCGATTTTTCGCACGCGATTTACATCAGTGACCTTGTAGCCTTTGAACTGGAAAACAATCGGTAAAACGCGATGAAAATTTTTTTCTATTTTCTAGCACTTTCATGCCGAGGTTAAAAACAAATCCATGAAATCTTAGGAAAACCATATGTACGAGCATTAGCGACAAGTATTTAGATTCGGTTTCATTCGTTTAACAAAACTATTCATTCGACTCGATTAATTTAAATTCTCAAACGACTCCTTCAGATTGAAATTCAAATTCGGGAAATCAGCTGACTTTGAACAAATGTATTTCCTACTGTTTCTAGCTGGCGAAAGAAAGTTAGCTTCTGGATTAATCGAAAAGAGATTAAACCACGTCTTTTGCGGAATCATGCAGAAAAATATGCAAATGAGATTGAACTTAATCTCTTAAACGGGGATAACGCCTAGATAATGGAGGATAACGAACGGGATCGAGGATTGTGATCACCGGATGTGCAATTGGGCCAATCGCGTTCAGGGTCATGGCTGCGGAAGCGCGCGTGCCACAGTTTCTTCCAGTGACCTACATTGGAGACCTCTGATCGCGGTCACTCGGCAATGCAAATAGAATCGAAAGTCGGAAGTTCTACCGGCTGGACGCACCTTGCTACCACCCGCC